>NC_060887.1:4185935-4263235 GCF_014805685.1 Silurus meridionalis | reverse complement strand
AACAGCAGTTACTGAAGAAAGAGGAACAACTCAGTCATACAATAGGACACATTTCACTACATTTATACCTGTTTTACATCTTTATTATTTCTACAGTGTCCATTCACTGTATAAATGTAGATCAAAATACAGAAAAGGACAAAAGCGAAGATAATTATTTAAACATTAGCTAGGAACTAGAAGCTAGCTATTCTTGCTTCTATGCTCCTCAGTCTAACTAAGATGTGAATAAGTAAACTTTATTTATTTATTTATTTATTGACTTTTAGTCAAAAGTAGACATTTCTAATAAACCAACAAACACAGCAGGTGAAAGTGATGAGGAATGATAATGTTTACACTATTAGGAAGGTCCATTTCTGCTCACTGCAACATTTATGGAAATATTATCACTCTTTATTATCATTCTTTATTTTAGACAAAGGATATTTCCGTGTCTGTGATCTTTATGCTAATGATCAGGAGTAAACACAAAATGAGGAACATGTTTTCTTCACTGAGATGGTCCTGATCACCTTTCCGCCTGTTTGGGGTTTATGGGTGATTTGTTTCTAAATAATATTATAATAATAATAATAATAATAATAAATGATAAACTCTGTGTTTTAAAGAGAATAAAATCCATAAAGCTCGAAACTCAGTTTGAGGTTCAAATTTCATCAGCAGAGGGTCTTCATCCTCCACCTGGAACAGGCGTCTCTGATGGGAGGAAAATCAAAGTGATGCTGAGGAAAGAAAAGTCCAAACAAATAATATCAAATATATCATATAAAATATTTCATATAATAAAAATCAAAAGTGATCTTTCAGAGTTGAATCCCAGTGGAAAATGACTGATCGAAGCTGCTGCTTTTCAGCTGATACACACTGTGTGGTCAAAAGTATTTGGACACTTGTCTTTTCCAGCCAGATGTGGTTCATAAATTCACCTAAAATGCATAAATGCACCATACAGCCAATTAACATGCAAACTGTTAAAACACTTCATATAAACAGAATGTAGAATCACTGAAAGCATTTTAAATGGGATTTAAATACCGCTACAGAGGAAGCAGGAGCTTTTCTGTAGCTATTATTGCTTTTATGTTCATGGCACAGGACCAAATATCAGTTTATTTTATCTTTCCATAATGAGCTGGAATAAATCATAAATGCTGTGGTGAGTGTGTAATGCTGCATGATGGCACTGCTGGAGGATTACACCAATGGAAGATTAAGGAGAAAGAGTCTCCAGGGACCATGATGATTTCTTGGCCCATGATGACTGGATAATAAGCTGATTTAGATTCCTACAGCTGTGCTCCTGGATCTATGTGCTGAATTGGGTCCAGTACAGAGGAAACACACCAGAACCATGCCATCCCGTCCAAATACAGGTCCTCACCACTCTGGGGTTAATGACAACAGGTTGTTTCTAGTGGGAAATGGCAGACAGGGAAATACTTTATATAAATATTATATATAATCAACTTTTCACAAAGACCTTTTTAGATATAATATAATTCTATTAAATCATGCTATAGGTCTGGTATCTGCCCTGAGTGTCATAATGCCTGTCATTTTGGATGTTATTATTAAGGTGGGTAGTCGATACATCAGGTTTTCCTTCACTGTGGCACACTGACCTGCTTCAGCACATGATTCCTTTATCCTGACACATAGCAGTGTAGGGAACAGACTACAGGCAGGACGTGATGACTGGCTTCTTGGTGACTTTAACAACATGTAGAAATTGTAAACATTGTCCTGATGTAGTCTATAATATGACAGGTGACAGAGGCTTCACCCTCAGACACTCCTCACCTCCTTAAATGCAGATGTGGAGCTCTGGATGTCTCAGGTGGAAGACTTCTAAATGTGTAAGATTATCAGGGTGTGTGGTGTTTTGCACAATGTGGCACTGAGGACCAGTTTCCTCTCCTCCTGACCTCCCTCCCCTCAGCATTATGACCCCGAGCCACAGCCCCTGCCCCACAAGAGGGATATAAACAAGATGGAAGAATCCATGAGGAGGTCATACGGTGTTTGAAAGACAAAATCATGGTTTAACTTCATCTTTTAATAATTGTGCAATTTTACTTTTGTCACATTTTCCCAAAAGTTTATCATGTGGATTTTAATTATTTAGTTTAAAAGCATCCTCCAGTTGAAAACACTGATTTAGAATCAGGATTTAAATGATGTGAACACTTTAATAAACAAGTGATTTCATATTTTAGATTTTATTGATTTTATTAATTATTATTGGACATGGAGGTTTAGCTTTTGGTTCCTGTCCTTGATGTCCAGACTCACTTGCCTTTTTTTTTTTTACTGGAATGGGTGATAGTCTTCTGATCCAGTGCGGCAGGAGAGCAGATGTAGAACTGTGAGACTTCAGTGCAGACCACACCGCATGTGAAACCTCAAACCACCACCGTGAAGACTCGATGAGAATACCATTGAGTCTGTTGATTTGTGACATTTGCGACAAAGGATAGGACGACAATTCCAATCACGATGTTTCGCTGGTTCAGTTGTCCATAGAACATAGCCACAGAAGGTGATGGTGTAGACGTTACAAAGGTGCTTTGCATGACGAAGTCCGTGAAGAAAACTGTGAGTCACCCAGCGAGCTGGCAGGAACTCCAAACGATTGGGCAAGGGTAATAGCCCTCGCACATGAAGATACGGGTGATCAGCTGAAGTCCTGCAGGAAGATCATAGACAGAGTTCTGGATGGAATCTAGCCACATTCCATTTGGGAGAACATGTCAGCGTGGTGCAGAATGTCCATCACCGGTCTGAACGGTCCGCATCAGTTTCCCAAACGAATTCGTCCTTTTCTGGAGGAAACCTGAACCATTTACGGGGTAAATGATGGCACCGTTACCTAAAGGACAGGTGGGCTGCTCCAGGCACCACAGGCAGTGCTTTTGAAGAACAAGTAAATAACAAGCATTGCAAGCTCTAAAGGTGTCAAAGTTGAGCGATACCCTCAGCACATGCTTTGATGTGCGCACTGCTGTTGATGCAGGCATACCTTGCAGAAGCCTCCTATGTTCACCAGCTGCCATGTTCCTGCACACAGCATAAAATACACACAACAACAACATGATTTATATACGATATAATCAAAGAATCAGAATTAAAGCATAGAAAGAGTTTAGTGCTTTTAGTTATAAGGAACGTTTGTTACAGTCATTTTTCTCATTGACTAGGGCCATAATCCTCCATCCAAATCCACATAGATGTTTTGATCCATATCTGTGGAGATGTTTTCTGTAGAAGACTCTTCACCTGTAATTTTATACACTGGGAGCTATGGTATTGTCTAAACAATGACAAGGAATTCCACAACAGATAAAACATGCCACGGCTGCAAGGATTATTAAAATTGTAGTCCCAGTCTGACCCTATTCTACTCTATTTATTAGTATATTATGTTAATTATACTTGGAGTAAACAGGTTACATGAGTTTGATTAAAATATGGGATAAATAGGTTAAATTAAGCTACTTCATTGTATCTAATAGATTCTATACTAATTATTAGGTACATTTGTTGGATTAATATAAAAGCTAAACTATAAAAGCTAAGATTAGCTAGCTAGTTACCCATGCTAATGTCGCTAAATAATGACTTTGTACTTTTAGTCTTCTACTAAATAATCTACAATATTCTGCCATAATTATTTAGACGACTTACCAGGTACCTGTATGAAGAAATGTTCAATAGAAGAGAATTGTAATGTTTTTTAGTTGCTGCTAATCGCTGCTGCTTCTTGCTGCTGTTTGTTTGTTTGGTGGTTGTCAATTTTAGTGTCTCTTTACTTACAATTGGTAAATTCACAAATGAGAAACAAAAGCACGCTTTGAATTATATAGACGTGTCACACTGTGACATCACACCTAGATGCCCGCCCTCTGCCTGTGACATCATCATGTCACTCACTTTATTTCTCTCTCTCTCTCTCTCTCTCTCTCTCTCTCTCACACACACACACACACACACACACACACACACACACACTCTGCGCATGTACAGATTACAGAGGAAGATTACACAATCCGGAAGTTGACCCAGTGACTATATGAATGTTGTAGAATCATAAATGACCAGATGAAGCTGACTGAGGTGAACCCTGAAACTAACCCAGGAACAGAGTAGGAACATTCTGACCACCCATGGGCGTAAATCCTGAATCCCCAAAAATTTTTTTAAATCGCACTCTCTATTATATGTATTCTCTATTATATGAAAAATATATGTATGTATAACTAAAATAATTGTTTAAGTAAAAAAACACAACGCAAAACTGCATTTAGAAACAGTTGAGTTTCTCCTTCCTCACAGTGGTTTGACCCACTGCCTGCTTTCCCAGTTCATCTCACCTTCTCTACACAGACGAGTCATGTGTCTCAATGTTCAACTCCATTAACTAGAGGATTTTATATACCTTAAATAAAGCGATTCTCTTTAATGTAGTTGATGCAGACTCATTCATAAATTAGTTCAAAATGCTGATTTGGATGTAATTTTCCATGAATCTGCTCTATTAGAGATTAAATATCACTTATCTAGTGAGCGTTAGCTTGTTTACAATAGCTTGTAGCATAGTGCACTGACACTAACACACCAAAGCCGTTTCACATGCAGTGTTTTATTTGGGACGACTTGGTATAATGTTAACATTAACACACAATTAGCATATTGTTTATCTGTGCATTTACTAAATGATCACTGTGCTACATAACTGACCCACTGTATTTTTATAATCAGTTTCTATTCTGTTCTTAAATGTTTAATTTGTAAATAAAATGTTAAACCCTTTTTAATTCCTTGTTTTTATTGTTGTGATTATTTTTATTATGATAGTTTTACTTTATTTATGTAAAGAGCTTTGAATTACCATTGTAACTGATGCAGTCTCCATGCTACAATAATAATGATAGAAACAAAGTTTTTCATTGTGGGGACACCGTGTCTTTATACTGTAAGTACAATTTGACTGTATTATTTGTGTTTCAAAATTGCTCATGAGAAATTTTATATTTATTGTCCCCCTACTGTTAAATGAAATTTCATGGTACCCTACATGCACTGTGTTTTCTTCATGTAAACAATGAGTCACGCCTCAAAAAGGTTAAAATCACTGCCTTATGGGTAATAAACACACACACACACACACACACACTCTTGTGACCTGACTATTCAGTTGATAAATCAGAACACTGATACACACATGAGCACACTGTATTAAACTGTGCTTTTCAGTGGACTACAGTGGACAAAATGAACAAAGCACTAAAGCTGTGAAAATACCTCAACTTCAGTTTCTGTCAAATTTCTTTTCTTTAAGGACATCAAACATCACTGACTTTACTAAAGTGGTTCAAGAAAAAAATACCATCATTGAATGCTCTCTGTGATGAAGAGACATTAGACATGATTGAAATTCAAAATCTTTATTTATTTAATAGTGTTTATTGTGTCTCGCTGTAGTAAAAGTGTTCAGACTCTCTGTTTCTCTTGTCGTCTTCTTTTTTCTATTTCTCCTTTTCTTTTGAATGTTTTCTTGTCTCAGCTGAGCAACAATTTCCTCCCATCGCCTCGGACTCTCATATAATGATCTGTTTTATTCTCTGAAGTCTTCTTTTCTTCCTCACAGAGATTCTGGGTATCCTGGAGCCCCTGTTGGTCTGAAGCTGTAAGTTGTTCCTCTCCTCTATCTCAAGTTTAGTTTTCTCTCTTTATCCTCTTGTTTTCTTTAAAGTCCAACGTGGGCTCAAACTGAGCAACACGTTCCTCCAGTCGCTCTTTCTCTCTGATCAAATGATCTCTCTCCTGCTCTGCACTATTTTTACTTTCTCACAGTGATTCTGAGTATCCTGGAGCTCCATGGTGGTCTGTTAAAGTGACCTCAAGCTGAGCAACATGTTCCTCATATTCTTCTGTTTTCTCGTCCAGCTCTCTCTCACATTCTACAGTTTTCTCCAGTTCCTCATGGATTTTCAGGGAAGACTGGAGCTTCATGGTGGTCTGTTAAAATAAACTCAAGCTGAGCAACATGTTCCTCCACTTTCTTTTGTTCTCTCGTCCAGCTCTCTCTCTCATTTTACAGTTTTCTCAGTTCCTTATGGATTTTCAAGGAAGACTGAGCTCCATGGTGGTCTGATCCAAAATAAACTCAAGCTGAGCAACACGTTCCTCCAGTTGTTTTTGTTCTCTCGCCCAGCTCTGGCTTCTCTCAGTTATGTCCTGTTCCTGCTGCTTTGCTCAGAAGCCAAAGTAGCCTCCAGCTTTTGCACCGTCTGTAGCAGAATGGCTTTCTCTTCTTTCTCTTCTGTTATCTTCTCTATAATTAGAGAAAATGCATCAAGTCTTTCTCTACTTTCTCCATGTGTTCCAGCTTCTCCTTCATTTCAGCAATCTGCTTAGTTTTCTTTGTTCTTCTGCTCCAAAGCCTCCAGCTCCAACTCCACCGTTTGCAACTCAAAGGAGTCCTCACCTGTGCTCAAGGCAGACACACAAGACATAGTGCTTATAATCACGAACAGATTTAAGAAAAAATGTGAGGCAATGAATGTAGTCAACACTAGTGGTAGTCGAGTTAACGAGCTACAGGCACAAGTCAGGAAGACAAAATACTATTCAGGTTGATTTAAAGAGGAAAAAGAGATTTATAAATAGTAAAGTTTAGTTTGAAAATGCCAACACAAATACAAACACGGAACTCACGGCAAACAAGTCAAACACAGGAAGCTACATCACAGGAAAGTGAATAAAGCGTGAACACGTTTCTTCATGCCAGTTTTGTTATGAACATCATTATAGTTAGGACTGAAAACGAGGACATAAAGAGAGTAACGAATGTGTGAGAGCGTAATGGCTGCATTTCCAGACTTATTGAAGGAAAATATGTACACTGGAGATCAAAATCAGAGAACAATTTATAAACAATTGAACAATTCTGAAATAATGTCATCTTCACTGCTCAACAGTTGAAGGAGTTTTGTCCTGTCTATACCATGCTACCAGAACACCTTTTCCACAAAATAACTAAGGCATTTAAAAAAAAACATTATTTTGCAGAAAACTCACTGATCAAAATTAGAGAACACTTTCAGATACCTCCCAGTTATTTGTGTAATCTGGCACCTGGTGCTAATTTCCTTGATTATCTGTCAATCCCTATTTAACTGGCAGCCTAACTTCCAGTTTCACTGACTCTGCAAGATGGTGGGCGTTCTAAAGTGACTGAACAGCAGGTTGTCCAGATGAAGGCCAAAGGAATGACCCTATCAGCCATAGCAAGACAAGTTGGTCATTCCAAATATGTGATTTCAAGAATATTGAATCTTTACAACATCACAAACTCATTCAAGTCTGCCAAGAGGCTGGTTGTCACGGAAGACAAATACAAGAGAGGACAGGATACTGCGGAGGATCTCAATGGGCAATCGTTTCCACACTGCAGCTGGAATTGCTCACCAGTTCAGCGCTGAACAGGGTAAGGATCTGTCTCGTCATACAGTGTCTCGACGTTTAAGAGCATTAGGACTGAAAGCCCACTCTGCACAGTAGAAACCCAAATAACCTGCAGGATTTCATCTTCATGATCACAACACTTCAAACAAAACATCTACAGTACATACAGGATTCAGGGCCATTTTCTAGATTGATGTTTGAAGGTAATTTTGTATTATTTATATTAGGAGTCTTTAACGACTCTGTGCATATGTTTAAAAAATGACTATGTTACTGTATGTACAATGATACTAATTGTGTTCATGTATTACACACACTTTATTAGGAACACATAATGTGTGTGTGTGTGTGTGTGTGTGTGTGTGTGTATGTGTAATTATTTGTACAAAGAGTTCCGTCTCATCACTTTCATTATTTTAGATCAAACATGTGCCCTACTACTATCAGGTAAAATACAATGTCCTCAAAGGAAAAAACACCAAAAACAAAGTGTCCAAAAACTTACGACCCCAGGCTGAAATAGTCCACAGAAACAAAACAGAGTAAGAACAGGAGCTTTGAGGGTTGGGATTTGGACTGTAGTTTATGTTAACAGTCTGCTACACTGACTCAGGACTACAGTTTGTATCTGATCATCACTTCACCTCAACATCATTTAGCTGTAATAAATGGACATTCAGTGAAACCCAGATGAGGACGGGTTTCCTCTTGAGTCTGGTTCCTCTTAAGGATTCTTCCTTATGCCGTCTCGGGGAGTTTTTTCTCGCCACAGTCGGCACCGGCTTGTTCATCAGAGACAAACTTACACATATAGAACATCTTATTTATTTTTATCACCACATTATCTGTGTAAAGCTGCTTCGAAACAATGTTCATTGTTAAAAGCATAATACAAATAAAATGAATTGAAAATCTGGTTTTGTTGAAATAACAGGTTAACAGATGATAACTGGATAAATAACTAATGAATAAAAGCTCCATCCAGCCAATTAACATGCAAACTGCAGAAACACTTCATATAAACAGAATGTAGAATCACTGAAAGCATTTTAAATGAGATTCATGTGTCTGTTTTGTGTATATACAGGATTCAGGGCCATTTTTCTAGATTGATGTTTGAAGGTAATTTTGTATTAAAATAATATTTTGCAGTGTGTTTGTGCTTTAAGTGCTTTGTGACTCAAATCTCCAGCTGGTCATGTGACCAGAGTGATGTGTACAGAATCGATTTTATGATGTCATAAAGCAAATTTGAGTATCTCATTGACAACCACCAAACAAACAAACAGCAGCAAGAAGCAGCAGCGATTAGCAGCAACCAAGAAACATTTTGAAGATTTTCAAAATTTGATGGAAATTTTGCCAAAAAGATTTATGGCTCCATGAATTAATAAATAGAAACATTAAGATTTATAATCAAATCGAATCCACATGTCAAGATGTGATCATAACCTTTGGTAAAATAAAAGCTGATTCTTTTATGTAAAACACTATTTGTCAACAAACATTAGGGACCTTTGGGTCTTCAATATCAAGGTTTACATCAAATGTTAGGATCTTTTAGAGATCTTTTCAAACATTGGAGCATTAATTGTTTTGTAATTAAACCAACATGCTTTTTATTATTAAACTTCTCTCTGGACACGCACTGTGGGTGTGTCTCTGTTTATTCAGGTCTGTGCGGCAGTAATGGCGAGTCGAGGCGAGAGCAAGGCAGTTTCTCAAAGTGGAAATATGCTCATTATTTCACTTTAGTTGAGTATAAAGACAAAAACTTTTAGTCTAATGTAAGCTGTGTCTTTCTGGTTCGAGCTCGTATCTACTGCGATAACAACACCTCCAGAAACTCCATGCCTGAGGAGCTAGAAGCTAGAAGCTAACCCGGTGTTCTGTTCTACATTGTTGATAGTTTTCATACTTCAGCTGTAAAGGAACATTTTTCAACACAACAGCTTTTATGATGCAGAAGCCACTTTAGTTTTTTTTAAGTCAGTTTTGTGTTTGTAGACCATAACGTAAAGGGCATTAATGGGAACATTAAAGAAGGTTCTTTTAAGAGGTAATAATCAGTTAGTAATAAATAGAGTAGAATAGGGTCTGACTAATGTTATGAGTGTGTAGAAGAAACAAAACAGAGTAAGAACAGGAGCTTTGAGGGTTGGGATTTGGACTGTAGTTTATGTTAACAGTCTGCTACACTGACTCAGGACTACAGTTTGTATCTGATCATCACTTCACCTCAACATCATTTAGCTGTAATAAATGGACATTCAGTGAAACCCAGATGAGGACGGGTTTCCTCTTGAGTCTGGTTCCTCTTAAGGATTCTTCCTTATGCCGTCTCGGGGAGTTTTTTCTCGCCACAGTCGGCACCGGCTTGTTCATCAGAGACAAACTTACACATATAGAACATCTTATTTATTTTTATCACCACATTATCTGTGTAAAGCTGCTTGAAACAATGTTCATTGTTAAAAGCATAATACAAATAAAATGAATTGAAAATCTGGTTTTGTTGAAATAACAGGTTAACAGATGATAACTGGATAAATAACTAATGAATAAAAGCTCCATCCAGCCAATTAACATGCAAACTGCAGAAACACTTCATATAAACAGAATGTAGAATCACTGAAAGCATTTTAAATGAGACTCATGTGTCTGTTTTGTGTATATACAGGATTCAGGGCCATTTTTCTAGATTGATATTTGAAGGTAATTTTGTATTAAAATAATATTTTGCAGTGTGTTTGTGCTTTAAGTGCTTTGTGACTCAAATCTCCAGCTGGTCATGTGACCAGAGTGATGTGTACAGAATCGATTTTATGATGTCATAAAGCAAATTTGAGTATCTCATTGACAACCACCAAACAAACAAACAGCAGCAAGAAGCAGCGATTAGCAGCAACCAAGAAACATTTTGAAGATTTTCAAAATTTGATGGAAATTTTGCCAAAAAGATTTATGGCTCCATGAATTAATAAATAGAAACATTAAGATTTATAATCAAATCGAATCCACATGTCAAGATGTGATCATAACCTTTGGTAAAATAAAAGCTGATTCTTTTATGTAAAACACTATTTGTCAACAAACATTAGGGACCTTTGTCTTCAATATCAAGGTTTACATCAAATGTTAGGATCTTTTAGAGATCTTTTCAAACATTGGAGCATTAATTGTTTTTGTAATTAAACCAACATGCTTTTTATTATTAAACTTCTCTCTGGACACGCACTGTGGGTGTGTCTCTGTTTATTCAGGTCTGTGCGGCAGTAATGGCGAGTCGAGGCGAGAGCAAGACGAGTTTCTCAAAGTGGAAATATGCTCATTATTTCACTTTAGTTGAGTATAAAGACAAAAACTTTTAGTCTAATGTAAGCTGTGTCTTTCTGGTTCAAGCTCGTATCTACTGCGATAACAACACCTCCAGAAACTCCATGCCTGAGGAGCTAGAAGCTAGAAGCTAACCCGGTGTTCTGTTCTACATTGTTGATAGTTTTCATACTTCAGCTGTAAAAGGAACATTTTTCAACACAACAGCTTTTATGATGCAGAAGCCACTTTAGTTTTTTTTTAAGTCAGTTTTGTGTTTGTAGACCATAACGTAAAGGGCATTAATGGGAACATTAAAGAAGGTTCTTTTAAGAGGTAATAATCAGTTAGTAATAAATAGAGTAGAATAGGGTCTGACTAATGTTATGAGTGTGTAGAAGAAACAAAAACAAGGCAGACTTAAGCATGTTTATTGGGAAAGAAGAGTTTGTGGGCCATTGCTGCTGCAGAAGACATGGGTGAGCAATCAGGATCAGACTCAGGGGAAGATATGGGAGGATAATAATAATGATCAGGTCAGAGAACAAGTAGGAGAATAATCAGTAGATGACCAACATGAAGGATAAGGAGGAGATGGTAGAGTTGATGCAGGAATACGGGAGTTGTCATAGTCTTCATTGTTGGTCTGTGTCACCTGATGATAAACAGCAGGAAGGTCAGACGAGGTCTGTGTGCCCATATCACGTGTAAAAGTATTCTTCACGATGTGAGGAGGCAGACAGGGTCTCTGGAACAGCTGGAGTAGAGATGTTTAATAAATGGAGCAATCTCAGTGGTGAGGGAGAAGAGCTGAAATTGATGATACTGTCGGAGGAGAACGCTCCTAAGAGCTGTCCCAGAACGTCTGTGAGATGGAGCTGAATAAAAGAAATCAACAGAGATACGATGTAAAGGGTGAAATCACAATGACTAAATATAAAAATGTATATGTTCATGTAGGGACAAAAGTAACAAGATTATAAATCAGGGGTCAACAACCTTTTTGACACCGAGAGCTACTTCTTGGGTACCGACTAATGTGAAGGGCTACCAGTTTGATACACACTTCTGAGATAAAAGATTTGCTCAATTACCTTTAATTATGTTATTATTAATAATTAATGATATTTATCTATATGAGGGTGTCAAACTCAATTCCACAGGGGGCCAAAACTTAAAGCCCACTTTAGGTTGCGGGCCGAACAGGATAAACATTTATTGAACACACTAAAACAATGTTTTTTGAACATAAATATTAATAAAAACAGACATGAAAATTATTCATGAATAAATAAAAATTTAACTTTAAATAACTTAAATATTTTGCTCTCCATAAAAATATATCATCAAAACATCATTCTGAGAAACCAAGAGCAATTGGAGAAACATGAAGCTCAGCTGAGGCACTTTGGGTTCTGACTATGAGAAACAGCAGAAACAAGCTGAACCTCTACAAGCCCAAAGAGTCGCAGAAAATCTCTGAGGAAACAAAGATTCTTAGGTGAGGGAAGAGAAATGAGGATGGAAACCGAGAGTGACTGGAGGAAGCTGTACAGCTGTTCAGCAATATGACTTCAGCACTAGAGAAAGAAAACCAGAGAAAGAAAAGAGGAGATCAAGCTGGACATGTCCTACATATAATAAAGTACAAAAATATCAATGATTATTGTAACTGAATATTTTTATTACTTCAAAATGAATAAATATCTTAAATAAAGTGTGTTTTGTTTATATTATAAATTATTATTGTACATCATTTAAATTTAACTAAAATTAAATTTCACATGATAAAATGTTGGAAAAATGACACAAAAGTAAATGATAATAAAATAAAGGTTCTGTTTAAACCCAATTTTACATGAACAGAAGTTAAAGTAATAAAATAAACAGTTATTGAACAGTATTCACAGCATCAGTTTAAATATTAAATCACAATAACACAGAGATTAAATCAGTTTACAATACATGAGTTCTTCATGGGTTCATCTGATCACACAATACTATAAAGTTTAGTTCCAATGCAGCCTCATAACATCATAGTTCAAGTATAACTTTTGACAACTGCAGTTAGTAGAAAAACATCAGAAAGAACTATTTAATAGATTCATTTTAATAATTCAGTCCATTCAGTTTGGTCAATTCAGTTAGAAAAGATTCGGTTCGATGATTTCGACTCTTTAGATTCAGTTCAAGTGACTCGGTTCAAGAGTTCAGTTCGGTCACTTCTATTCAAAACAATGAGGTCGACCGAGTCTGAATCCATAGATAGTTCAAGAAATTTCCTTTCAGCAGTCTCTCAAAAAGAAACCAGCAGGTGGTCAGAATGTTCCTACTCTGTTCCTGGGTTAGTTTCAGGGGTTCACCTCAGTCAGCTTCATCCGGTTTGTGTAATCTTCCTCTGTAATCTGTACTTGTGCAGTGTGTGTGTGTGTGTGTGTGTGTGTGTGTGTGTGTGTGTGTGTGAGAGAGAGAGAGATAGAGAGAAATAGAGAGAGAAATAAAGTGGTGACATGATGATGTCACAGGCAGAGGGCGGGGCATCTAGGTGTGATGTCACAGTGTGACACGTCTATATAATTCAAAGCGTGCTTTTGTTTCTCATTTGTGAATTTACCAATTGTAAGTAAAGAGACACTAAAATTGACAACCACCAAACAAACAAACAGCAGCAAGAAGCAGCAGCGATTAGCAGCAACTAAAAACATTACAATTCTCTTCTATTGAACATTTCTTCATACAGGTACCTGGTAAGTCGTCTAAATAATTATGGCAGAATATTGTAGATTATTTAGTAGAAGACTCGAAAAGTACAAAGTCATTATTTAGTGACATTTGCATGGGTAACTAGCCGGCTAGCTAAGATTAGCTTTTATAGTTTAACTTTTTATATTAATCCAACAAATGTACCTAATAATTAGTATAGAATCTATTAGATACAATGAAGTAGCTTAATTTAACCTATTTATCCCATATTTTAATCAAACTCATGTAACCTGTTTACTCCAAGTATAATGAACATAATATACTAATAAATAGAGTAGAATAGGGTCAGACTGGGACTACAATTTTAATAATCCTTGCAGCCGTGGCATGTTTTATCTGTTGTGGAATTCCTTGTCATTGTTTAGACAATACGTACAGCTCCCAGTGTATAAAATTACAGGTGAAGAGTCTTCTACAGAAAACATCTCCACAGATATGGATCAAAACATCTATGTGGATTTGGATGGAGGGATTATGGCCCTAGTCAATGAGAAAAAAATGACTGTAACAAACGTTTTCTTATAACTAAAAGCACTAAACTCTTTCTACGCTTTAATTCTGATTCTTTGATTATATCGTATATAAATCATGTTGTTGTTGTGTGTATTTTATGCTGTGTGCAGGAACATGGCAGCTGATGAACAAAGGTTTCTTCTGCAAGGTATGCGTCTGCATCAAGGCACGTGTTTGTACATCGAAGCATGTGCTGAGGGGTATCGCTTCAACTTTGTCACCTCTAGACCTACCTGCGATGCTTGTTATTTCCTTGTTCTTCAAAAGCATTGCCTGTGGTGCCTGGAGCAGTCCACCTGTCCTTTAGGTAAACGGTGCTATAATTTCTTCCGTAAATGGTACAGGTTTCCTCCAGAAAAGGACGAATTCGTTTGGGAAACTGATGAGGACCCGTTCAGACCGGTGATGGACATTCTGCACCACGCTGACATGTTCTCCCAGATGGAATGTGGATAGATTCCATCCAGAACTTTGTCTATGATCTTCTGCAGGACTTAAGCTGATCACCCGTATCGTTCATGTGCGTAGGGCTATTACCCTTGCCCAATCGTTTGGAGTTCCTGCCAGCTCGCTGGGTGCGCCAAGCACTCACAGTTTTCTGTTCACGGAATTCGTCATGCAAAGCACCTTTCTAACGTACTACACCATCATCTTCTGTGGCTATGTTCTATGGACAACTGAACCAGCGAAACATCGTGATTGGAATTCTCGTCCTATCCTTTGTCACAAATTTCACACAATCAGGAAAGACTCAATGGTATTCTCATCAAAATGTCACGGTGGTGTTTTGAGGTTTCATCATGAGGTGTGGTCTGCACTGCAGTCTCACAGTTCTATATCTGCTCTTTTGCGGACTGGATCAGACGACTATCACCCATTCCAGTAAAAAAAAGGCAAGTGAGTCTGGACATCAAGGACAGGAACTGAAAGCTAAACCTCTCCATGTCCAATAATAATTAATAAAATCAATAAAAATCTAAAATATGAAATCACTTGTTTATTGAAGTGTTCGACATCATTTAAATCCTGATTCTAAATCAGTGTTTCTCAACTGGAAGATGCTTTTAAGATAAATAATTATACTCCACATGATAAACTTTTGGAAAAAAATGTGACAAAAGTGAAATTGCACAATTATTAAAAGATGAAGTTAAACCATGATTTTTCAAACGCCGTATGACCTCCTCATGGATTCTTGCATCTTGCTTATATCCCTCTTGTGGGGCAGGGGGCTGTGGCTCGGGGTCATAATGCTGAGGGGGAGGGAGGTCAGGAGGAGAGGGAAACTGGTCCTCAGTCCACATTGTGCAAAACACCACACACCCTGATAATCTTACACTGAGCATCTGAGGGTGAAGCCTCTGTCACCTGTCATATTATAGACTACATCAGGACAATGTTAACAATTTCTACATGTTGTTAAAGTCAACAAGAAGCCAGTCATCATGTCCTGCAGCTGCCTGTAGTCTGTTCCCTACACTGCTATGTGTCAGGATAAAGGAATCATGTGCTGAAGCAGGTCAGTGTGCAACAATGTTTGTGAGGGTCGTGTTAGAGTCACATATGACTTGCACTTTAACAGAAAGCTGTTTATCAGTGTTGGGCAGTAAAACCGATAACGCGTTACTTTTACAGTAACTAATACTGTAACCGTTACCGTTACCGTATGATGCGTTACCTGTTACTTTTTTAAATGAATTAATTTCGGCTGAAGTGTAGACTACAGCCTAACTTGCTTACAGCAGCGTCGCATTGTAGAATTGGTGGATAAACCACTGTAAACAGGAAGAAGACGCACTGTGGGCGTGTCTCCGTTTATTCAGGTCTGTGCGGCAGTAATGGGGAGTCGAGGCGAGAGCAAGACGAGTTTCTCAAAGTGGAAATATGCTCATTTATTTCACTTTAGTTGAGTATAAAGACAAAAACTTTTAAGTCAAATGTAAGCTGTGTCTTTCTGGTTTGAAGCTCGTATCTACTGCGATAAACAGCAACTCCAATCTGCCGAAGCTCCTCCAGAAACTCCATGCCTGAGGAGCTAGAAGCAGGAAGCTAACCCGGTGTTCTGTTCTACATTGTTAATAGTTTTCATACTTCAGCTGTGAAAGGAACATTTTTAAGAGCTCAACACAACAGCTTTTATGATGCAGAAGCCACTTTAGTGTTTGATTGTGAATATATTATTCAGCTTGTTTTGTTATTTATTTCAGAAATGCTTGTGATATATTCAGTTTGTGCTGCTCTGACTTTAATAAAATAGTGTTTAAAAATGACTTTGTGTTTAAGTCAGTTTTGTGTTTGTATAAACCATAACACATAAAAGGGCATTAATGGGAACATTAAAGAAGGTTCTTTAAAAAAGTAACTAAAAAGTTACTTTTAACAGTAACACATTACTTTTTGGTGTAAATAATCAACTAAGTAACTTAGTTAATTTTGAATGAAGTAACGAGTAACTGTAACTAGTCACTATTTTTTTGTAAACAAGCAAAACACTGCTGTTTATTAACATATACAAATTCCTTTACAGTCTTTACAGAAATATGAGTGCAGTCAATTGTGTTGATTACATTTGTAAAACTGAACATTGCTGCAAAGTGCATTTTAATTTCAGCCTGTTCTTGCACAGTGAAGAGAAACCTGATGTATCGACTACCCACCTTAATAATAACATCCAAAATGACAGGCATTATGACACTCAGGGGCAGATACCAGACCTATAGCATGAGATTTAATAGAATTAATAATATCTAATGAAGATCTTTGTGAAAAGTTGATTATATATAATATTTATATAAAGTATTTCCCTGTCTGCCATTTCCCACTAGAAACAACCTGTTGTCATTAACCCCAGAGTGGTGAGGACCTGTATTTGGACGGGATGGCATGGTTCTGGTGTGTTTCCTCTGTAGTACTGGACCCAATTCAGCACATAGATCCAGGAGCACAGCTGTAGGAATCTAAATCAGCTTATTATCCAGTCATCATCATGGGCCAGAAAATCTTCATGGTCTCTGGAGACTCTTTTTCTCCTTAATCTTCCATTGGTGTAATCCTCCAGCAGTGCCATCATGCAGCATTACACACGGGGGTCACCACAGCATTTATGATTTATTCCAGCTCATTATGGAAAGATAAAATAAACTGATATTTGGTCCTGTGCCATGAACATAAAAGCAATAATAGCTACAGAAAAGCTCCTGCTTCCTCTGTAGCGGTATTTAAATCCCATTTAAAATGCTTTCAGTGATTCTACATTCTGTTTATATGAAGTGTTTCAACAGTTTGCATGTTAATTGGCTGTATGATGCATTTAAGAGCATTTTAGGTGAATTTATGAACCACATCTGTCTGAAAAGTCCAGTGTCCAAATACTTTTGACCACACAGTGTGTAGCAGCTGAAAAGCAGCAGCTTCGGATCAGTCGCGTTTCCACTGGAATTCAATCTGAAATATAACTTTTAATTTTTATTACATGAAATATTTCATATTATATATTTGATATTGAGTCATGAACCTCTGCATTTTTCTTCCAGTGTCCTGATTCTTTACACCTCTGATCATGAAATCAGAGTCCAGACGGAGATCTTTAGGAGAACCTCCACACACTCCTGCTGCTGCTGCTGCTGGATCAAAGGTACAATTTATTCATGTCTCAACTTTCAGTGTGGTTTGCAGGGCAAAGATACATCATAATGTATTTTAAAATTAAATAATAAAAAAATATCTTAACTTTAAGTGTATCACAATAAACTACTGTTTTTTTATTTATTAACTCAAATTCACAGTGGGCCAAAATTAAAACTGGGACAAAATCGGGCCAAACTCAGTATTTATTGAAAAGTTTACTGTAATTGTGCATGTTTTCACTGCGGTTAAGCAGCTGCATCTTGAAAATACACGGTTAAGCAGCCGCACTTTGTTTAATGTTGCGCGTCTAATCTTGCAATTACGGTATGGGTGGTGGGAGGGGTCAAATTACATGTAAAGACGCTTCAGAAAGGCGTTTCCGTTATAATAAAACAAAAAACTAATCTCAGTGCATTTTTATCATGTTCCACATTCAAACACTCATAATACTTCCTAGATAGTTTTTTTTCAACTGATTCCTGTTCACAGTGATCTGGAATTTATTTACTTTGTATTTATTTTCAATTAATTTGACTTCACATTTTCAAGAAATTAAAGGCAATATTACTCAAAACATGTGTATTCTTTTACTTATTTCCATATTATTCACAAAAATCTAAATAATTTGCATAATTATATTCTTTTTAGAACAGTTACACTGTTTTAGAAAAAATAAATTCTTCTTTTGTCCGAACATATAAAAATTGGAATATGGATTTCACTCCATTACTATGTTTTTTTTTATTTTAAAACACAAATAAAACTTGAGCGAATAATGAAAGGTTGCAGTTTTGCAGAGACAAGTTCAATTTACAATCAAATGTTGTGGAAACAAAATAAATAAATAAATACATACATTGCGTATTATCCTTTAATGTACATCATCAGTGGCATTTGAAACATTGCCAGAACTGTTCATTACCAGTGACACTTCTGGGTATATCTACACATGTAGGATGATACCACTCTTGGCATTTAGAGCACTGGACCATGAGTTCATTGTAATGAGCTGTTCTGCAAACACAGTAAACAGGTATCGCAGTTTTGGTCACGTTTGCCTCGGCTTCACTCTCTCGACTCTTCATGCCAAATGCGATACTGTTTTTCGTTAACGAAGCATACAGTTGTGTCCTTAGCTTGCTTTCATTAAATATGCATACCTCTTGTAAGGCGGGGAACCACCCACTGGTCCAACGGCGGTTTCCAGAGGCGTGGCGAAGGATTCTCGCGCGTTCTAATCTTTCCTTTCACATTAGATAATAAGATTTGGATTAATGTATTGCTTCATTTTTGTTATTGACCTTTTATCTGACTCCATTTAGATAAAACAATAAATATTTGCATAGGTTGTTATTTTACTAATAGTATAATTTTGATGGATGTTTGTCTAGTTATTCCGATTAAGCTCTGGCATTACACTCGTTCATTCGGTTCACACAGTCGCACAAGATCCTAGTATGGGCCCTATAATTAACATACTGGTCAACGGTCATAAGCGAATCAGTATTGGTCGCTGCCAGAGGTTGGACTATATGCTTGCGGCCGCTCTCTGCGTGCTCAACTTTAAACATACTTTATTTAGTCCCTTAGAGGTGACACTTAATTATTACAATAATTATTTCTAACCACAGATAATGAATAGAATAATATTGAAATAATCAGAGGTTGAGGCTGACCCTATTTAGAGTGATTAGAAATGTCACTCTAAACGGAAATACATATTGTTAGCCTCCACGCTTCTAAGTACACTTAAACTAACACCAAGTGCTATTCGTATCTCTAAAATCCTCAGTTGATGTATTATTCACTATCTAACTGGGATTTAGCCCGATCCTAGCCTGATTTTCAGTCCTTACGGTAACTGCTGATGCAACGTTATTACTTGCAGTGTCAACATTTACCGAGCAACACAGAATAAAATCAAACATAACAATTTATTAACCAGGTAAGAAAATCACAATTCAAAGCCAATTTATAGTTCAATTAAAATATAACATAAATACAAACCAATAGTATTTACATTGAAACAGGAAATATAAAACCTTTCATACCTGGTAAAGTGACACACAGTAATTGTGCGGGAGATCTGTTTACAGATTCCCTGAATTGTTGGTCAGTTCTCCTTAAATACCCAGATAGAGTAAGCATTATGTAAACATTATTTAGCCATGGAAGTTTGCATTGATTGGTTCTTACAGACCTGTGGGAGGCACCTCGCCTGTATACATCTGTAGTGGGGCACGCCCCTTGTACAGAGTTGTGTTTTCTTTAACTTTATTAAAACCTTTTTTTATTATTTGTTCTATTGCTGTGGGAATGGGACCTGTGTACCAGTCGCGATAAACCTTTGTAAAGAAATGAAACATGAACATTTTCTGTCGTTATTTACATGTGATATGACCTTTCTTACACATAATCATCTGGTGTGCTGTAGAATGTCCTGTGTTGAGGATGTAACATGAAAAGGAGGGGAAGAGGGGTCAGACACTTGTCTGCAGATCCACCATTTGTATGGAGATGTGGTGATCAAGACCAAGGGTAGCTCTCCGGGGAGCCTACTGTATTCCAGAAAACGTTCTGGTTCTCGTAAGGGGGGGTTGCGGGGTCTTTAGTCCCCTGCCGTGAGTCCTGGAGGAAAACGTGTTGTGTCGTTAAAAGAGTTCTTTTGATGTCTTTGTTGCTTCGGGCATCTACAGGGCCCACATCCTGGCCCACACCCCTCTCGGGCATCCATGCTGTGTTCTCGGGGGGGGCCGACCTTTTGGTCAGGATCAAGCAAAAGTCTTACAGTTTCCCCACTTGGCCCCGTGGGCGAATTTGAATAGGGTACCTGCGAGGTCAGACAAAGCAATTTTTTATTTATTCATTTATTTTTTAGAGTCTTTGGAACACGGGTATCTGCAGTGGGCTGAGGGCAAGGGCAGCGTGTGTGGATTCTTGTGTAGATCGTATGAGGTGTCTGAAGTAACAGCACTGGAACATGGTGAAGGTGACGATCAGGGCACTGCCAATGCCACATCCCCGGAACATCCAGTCCCACCAGGTGTAGGTGTACTGTGCTGACCGAGTGGATGAACTGGATAAAAGTTGTGCAGTCTTTCGTGCCAGGTTGGTTTCAACTTGTGCTTGGTTTAGGTGGTATTCAGTTTGCAGGATCAGTCTTTGTGTCAGGTCTATCACGTTAACCACAGCTTGGGTGCCTTGCTCATAGAAAGTGTCATCCCACCATGGTGAGGTCTCTGTGTCCAGTGGCAATCTTCCTAAAATGTTGACTTGGCCCATTGAAAAGTCCTCTGTCACTTCCAAACAGAACGAGTGATTAGCAGAGCAGGTCAGTCCTCCGTAGGTAAAGGAATTCATTTCAATGACAACGCACCACTGTGTGTGAGACACCTGGACAACATCAGAATAACCATGCAGTGACTGAACATTAATAAGTTTGGTGTTGTTGGGAGAGAAAGGTTGCAAAGTGTTACATGTACAGATAACATAATTGTGTGTTTCATGGCAACATGTGCGACTGGTAAACAAGGTCTCAGTACCCTTTTGTGTCATGTATCCAGTGAGGTGATCCCATTTAATTACCTGATCCTTCACTACCACGCCAATCGAGCGTATGGTAGTGGAATTTGGAAAAACCTGATCTGGGTGTATCAAAGGAAAACTGACGAAAATCCAATACATCCATTACATTCATTTCCTGTAAACATCATTATGGTGGATAGTAACTCAGAATATCTTACATTTTTCATTTTTCCTGATTCATACCACCTATGTAGATCTAAGATGTCTATGAGGTCATTCAAAACATGTCTAGGCGTTTTGTACAGGCGAAGATCTAGGATTTCTTGTCTAGCAGCAGTGAATAGATCTTGTGCATATGTCCTACAAGCTAAGTCACGTTCAATGGTACGGGTTTGATTGAATAATGTGTGGCTGATCGCAGAAGCGCCCGCGCTCGGATCGAACCGCTTATGATATTTTCATTGCTATTTGTGATATGTTGAAAACCAGTGGCCACCTGGTTCGCAAACCATGTTGAGAATTGTGATTGTTTGGTAATTTTGCAGTTGTTAGCAATGGAATTAACTGAGCCGAAGAGACCTGCTATGTTTCCGAGCAGGTCTCGCTTTTGAGCGCAGCAGGTGAGATTTGCACGGCAAGTCTGTTTTGTAGTCATAAATTAAATCATCGATTCGTGACTGTAGCCATGCATAGGTCTTATCATTGTAATCACAGTGATTGTTATAAGCAGATAGGATGTTGGAAATATTGTATGATACATGTGTCATCACTAGATTCACATCATGAAATAATGTCTTGTTAATATTCCCTTTAATCAGTCCACCAGGAGGAATAGGATATAGTTTTGGACATTCCTTTGGTTTGCTATATCCACAAGTGGTTAAATTAAAACAATGTTTCATTATCCATGAGCAATTCTGTGGCCTGGTGTAATTATCTGGGTCATTGACACATTTTCCTACGCAATACATGCCTTCTCTCCGGCTAGTCCAGACAAAGGCTTCAGGTTGATTGTTATGAGGTACATATGAAGTTATGTCAAATTTATATTCGGTATAACTCATATGCGTAGTGTTGATTGTTTCAGTGTGTGTACACCTATATATTGCGGGTTCAAAATTTTTGGTTAAATAACAGATTTTAGGATCTAATCCATTGTTGATTTTTTCGTAGAGAGTGCGCATGCTCCCAATTTTTGCTCCTGGTTCTGCTTTAAGTTGATACCAGGCCGTTATGTTGTGAAAAGATGTGCGTGCCGGTGTGTCACCTGAAATGTTTACTATAGGGAGATGGTCGGAGCCTACTTTACAGCAAATTTTAGTTGCGCAATTTGGTTCCGGTACTACTCCGGGAGGCCACGTGACTAGTTCTCTGGTTGGATGACCTCTTAGTGTATTTCCATACCCATCTCCCACATTCCAGTGTGTGTGTGAGTGAAACCCTTTGACCCAGCTTGATGCAAGTGGGTCCAGAAACTTTCCTCTCGTCCGGTCTCCATGGAATTGCTGCAGTCAACCTAGGAGATGAAACAGAGAGAAACTTTAATAATTATTGATTAGCAGAACCTTTGAAGATTTTGCACTGGGACATGTGGTACCATTTCAACTTCCCCTTGACACTTATGGCCACACAGCTATTGCATAAAGCTTTTATCTCATGTGGTCCATGCCATCTGGGTGTGAATGGACCCTGTTTTATAAACACCCGAATCATGATCATGTCACCCTCGGTAAATTTGATCTCAGAAGTTGGGTTGTTGTGCATCATTCATTAGGTCAGACTGTTGGTGTTTTAAGGTGGTTTGTGTTTGTAACACTGCCAGTCTTTGTTGTAATTGTGTTAGTACAGTCTGTTGTTTTGCAAGCACAAGGGGTCCCAGATCTGCTGGGGTGATTTCTGGGTCTATGGGTAGTTTCATGACTCTGCCTGTCATGAGTTCAAACGGGCTGATGCCTGTGGCTTTGGATGGGGTTGCTCGCAAGACTGTCAGAACTGTTGGCAGTGCATCAGTCCACCTGTTTTGATGTTGCATTATTTGTTTGGAGATGCTTTCTTTTATCGAACGATTTGCCCGTTCCACCATACCTGAGCTTTGCGGCCTGTATGGAACGTTAAATCTTTGTTTGATATGTAGCATTTCACATATGTGTTTCATTATCTGACCTGTGAAGTGTGTTCCTTGGTCATAACTCGATCTGAGTTGGTGTTCCCCAGATTGGCAGGATTTGATTTGCCATTACTCGTGCCACGGTGCGTGCGCTGTTGTCGCGAGTTGGAATTGCGTCTACCCATTTAGAGAATTTATCAATTATGACGAGACAATAGCGATATCCCCCCTTGGCAGTGGGTAATGGATCAATAAAATCTAGCTGTAAGAATTCCCATGGTCCTTTGGGTGGTTCTGGGCGACACAAGTTTGTACGTCCAGTTCTACCCTGGTTGATGGTGGCACATATGAGACATGTGTCGCACCATCTCCCAATGTCTGATGCCATTTTTGGCCACCAGAAGTTTTTCTGTATCAGCTGTTGTGTTTTGGGAGCTGATACATGTGCATAATCATGGTATAATTTAATCACTGGTTTCTGGAGGGCCTCTGGAATGATGTATTTCCCATCTCTGAGTTTATATTTTGATTTTGTTTCCAGTTTATGGCCCGTGGCAAAATACCAGGATACGTTTTAATTATTGCTCTATGTGAGATTTAGTCCCTATTCTTTTAACAGAACAAGGGTGTTTTTTAGCTTTAACGCGGCTGTTTCCATTATTTCCTCCTCTACACTGCTTCTATAATGTCCCTGAGAATCCATGTTTTCTCTAAATTCTTATGCCCCACCGGATTTCAACGGTCTCCGGTCTAACAATGGGCATACCGGCCCGTTCTAATTTATGTGTCTATATTGGGTGTGCAAAACTTTCCCTCAACACTTCTAATAGGTAAAAAGGAACGGACTTACCATAGCAGCTGTAGGCAGGGAAGGAGAAGATCAAACCTCATATCTTCTGTGGGAATCCAAACTGAATAGTCGCGTCGGAAAGATGTCACTCGCCTGTGCAGGTAGAGAGATCACGTCGAGGTCACCAACTTTGTAAGGCGGGGAACCACCCACTGGTCCAACGACGGTTTCCAGAGGCGTGGCAAAGGATTCTCGCGCGTTCTAATCTTTCCTTTCACATTAGATAATAAGATTTGGATTAATGTATTGCTTCATTTTTGTTATTGACCTTTTATCTGACTCCATTTAGATAAAACAATAAATATTTGCATAGGTTGTTATTTTACTAATAGTATAATTTTGAGGGATGTTTGTCTTATTTTTCCCGATTAAGCTCTGGCATTACACTCGTTCATTCGGTTCACACAGTCGCACAAGATCCTAGTATGGGCCCTATAATTAACATACTGGTCAACGGTCATAAGCGAATCAGTATTGGTCGCTGCCAGAGGTTGGACTATATGCTTGCGGCCGCTCTCTGCGTGCTCAACTTTAAACATACTTTATTTAGTCCCCTTAGAGGTGACACTTAATTATTACAATAATTATTTCTAACCACAGATAATGAATAGAATAATATTGAAATAATCAGAGGTTGAGGCTGACCCTATTTAGAGTGATTAGAAATGTCACTCTAAACGGAAATACATATTGTTAGCCTCCACGCTTCTAAGTACACTTAAACTAACGCCAGTGCTAGTCGTATCTCTCAAATCCTCAGCTGATGTATTATTCACTATCTAACTGGGATTTAGCCCGATCCTAGCCTGATTTTCAGTCCTTACGGTAACTGCGGATGCAACGTTATTACTTGCAGTGTCAACATTTACCGAGCAACACAGAATAAAATCAAACATAACAATTTATTAACCAGGTAAGAAAATCACAATTCAAAGCCAATTTATAGTTCAATTAAAATATAACATAAATACAAACCAATAGTATTTACATTGAAACAGGAAATATAAAACCTTTCATACCTGGTAAAGTGACACACAGTAATTGTGCGGGAGATCTGTTTACAGATTCCTGAATTGTTGGTCAGTTCTCCTTAAATACCCAGATAGAGTAAGCATTATGTAAACATTATTTAGCCATGGAAGTTTGCATTGATTGGTTCTTACAGACCTGTGGGAGGCACCTCGCCTGTATACATCTGTAGTGGGGCACGCCCCTTGTATAGAGTTGTGTTTTCTTTAACTTTATTAAAACCTTTTTTATTTTTGTTCTATTGCTGTGGAATGGGACCTGTGTACCAGTCGCGATAAACCTTTGTAAAGAAATGAAACATGAACATTTTCTGTCGTTATTTACAATGTCCTGTGTTTAGGATGTAACATGAAAAGGAGGGGAAGAGGGGTCAGACACTTGTCTGCAGATCCACCATTTGTATGGAGAGGTGGTGATCAAGACCAAGGGTAGCTCTCCGGGGAGCCTACTGTATTCCAGAAAACGTTCTGGTTCTCGAAAGGGGGGGTTGCGGGGTCTTTAGTTCCCTGCCGTGAGTCCTGGAGGAAAACGTGTTGTGTCGTTAAAAGAGTTCTTTTGATGTCTTTGTTGCTTCGGGCATCTACAGGGCCCACATCCTGGCCCACACCCCTCTCGGGCATCCATGCTGTGTTCTCGGGGGGGGGGCGACCTTTTGGTCAGGATCAAGCAAAAGTCTTACACTCTGGTGGGTGACCCTTGCAAACAGCATATGCAAATGCTTTTGTGAACAACCCACAATTGCTGTTATTTGATTGTTGCTGCACAGCTGGTTGCAAAACATCAAACTTGCCTGACTGCGGCCTCTCCAGCCAGGACAGTGCTTGTAGTGTTCCTGGGTCCAGAGGGGTGCATTTGCTGTCATACACAGAGAGCTGATTTTCATTACAAAACAAATTGCTGATTGTGATCCAGTGGCATTGCCGAATGTTCAATATTTGCACAAACTTATTTTGTGGAGTTTCCACAATTCCACCATTTGGAACAGATTGAAACCCATCAATGTGCACATTGTCCTTTGCCATGAGGTAGCTGGCCAGGTCGATGATATCACAGGTTAACCAGTAATCAGGGTGAAGTATTTGTTGAAGCATTTGTATTTTTGGTGGCCTGCATAGTCTTCGAGGAGCAATTGTTCCTGATGGACCTGATTTATTCCAGATTGGCCCTCGATTTTTGATTGTCTTCTCCTGATAGTCTTCACTGGTTCTTTCTGTAGATACAGAAGATACAATTTATTTCTTAGATATTTTTTGTGCCAGTTCAGATTTAAATTTGATGCAATGTAAAGACAAAAAGTCAGTCTTGTTTGTGATTTTAGTCTATTAAGTATCTTTATAATGAGCATGAGATAAAATGCAGTCATAATCATGCAATGATAAACCATTCTTTTAATTAATCAGCTGATTTTCCTTTGTCTTCAGTCTGCTCAGGTGTTTTTGGCTACACTTACATTTGTTGTACTTCAGCACTATCATCTTTCCTCTCTGCCTGTGTTTTTTAATAGTGAAATTGAACATAGCAAATATGCTCGTCTCCTGCCATATTAACACTGGACATACAAATATTCAATTTCCAATGAATATATTTCTCTTTCTAAATAAGCTGTGAAAGTTGATTGAAGAGATTGGAAGCCATGACTCTGCTATAATAATAACCAGACATCAGTTTACACATTCAGTAACACTTTAAAGTGATTACAGATTACAGTGATTGTTCCTAATATTTGTACCTCACCAGTTAGATTTTTAACTATATATATATATATATATATATATATATATATATATATATATATATATATATATATATATATATATATATATATAAAATGTATGTGTGTATATTTAAACCTGGATCACTTCTTCTGGCTTTTTCTTTTTCTCTGGCACTTTTGGGGGTGCCTTTGAAGACTTCTCCTGACAAAAAACCACACACACACACACACACACACACACACACACACACACACACACACACACACAAACATAAAAACCCATTTTATTTAAAATAAATAAGGATTTAGCTTAAAAGCATATGCTTCTGCTCTTTTTTTAACAAAAATTGTTTAGTTGTTATTATTATTATTATTATTATTATTATTATTATTATTATTATTATTATTATTATTATTATACACTCCGAATAATAATACCTTGTTTTTTACATCTTGGAATGGAAGAACCTTGACTAGTGGAGAAACATATAATCCTTTACGCCTCTGACGTCTCTTTTTCCACTGCTCCATTTCCACTCGAATGGACTAGAAGAGACACATACATCACACATTTTTTTTTTTTTTTTTTTTATCTAATACATTTTTTTATGAAGTGTATCTTACAGCATCTTGGTTTATAGGACTGTGGTGAGACCTGAGATGTTGTATGGATTAGAGACAGTGGCATTGAGTAAAAGACAGGAGGTGGAGCTGGAGGTAGCAGAGCTGAAGATGCTGAGGTTTTCGTTGAGAGTGACGACGATGGAAAGGATTCTAAATGAGTTTAATAGAGGGACAGTGCATGTAGGATGTTTTAGACATGCGCAGAGGAGGGACATGAGTTATATTGGTAGGAGAATGCTGAGAATGGAGCCATCTGGAAGGAGGAAAATAGTAAGAAGAAGGAGGAGGTTTATGGATGTGGTGAGGGAAGACATGCAGGTAGTTGGTGTGAAAGAGGCAGATGTAGAGGACAGAGAGGTATGGAGAAGGATGATCCGCTGTGGCGACCCCTAATGGGAGAAGCTAATAGAAGAAGAAGAAGAAGATATTACAGCATCTTGGTTTATATTTAGGGAACATTGAATTGGCAATATTTTGTAAAAGGTGAAAGTACAAAAATATTTCATTACTCTCTTTCTTGTTCGTTCTGTGTCTTCATATTCACGGAGCAGTGCGTCATGCATGCTCTGATAAATCTGGACAAAGTCATCCAATCTTGTCAATCTCCTTCTCTGGAACCTAATTTTTTTTAGGTCCCATTGACTTTTTTCCATTATTCCTTGTGTCCGATTGTCTTGTGTAAAGTTCTGAATTATGGACAACAAATTGTAGTTATTTAAGGCATAACATTTATGTAAAAAAAAAAAAAAACATTTTTTAACAAGCTATTAAAATCAATCAGTTGAGTTTTTACCTGATTATTGGACTGACTGACTTTTTTATAAATCTGCCCGAAATGTTGGTAGGCTGAGCCTGTACCATGCCGTCCAATATCACCTAAAGAATTACATTGTTTGTTTGTTTATTTATTTATTTTTTGAATCAGTAGTAATGTTAGAAAACACTCCTATCAAAAAACCTACCTAGCAATAGACCAGACCACAGTGTTGTGTGTGGCAGGAAGTACCTGGTCAAGTTTTCAATGAATGTTGGGGCGTAATAGCTGTTTTCTTCCCCATTAAGGTCAAGAGGTGCTTTCACTATTACCTTCTGGAAGTGGCTTTCAAGGGGTGTGTTTCCCACATCATTCTAAAAGGAAATTTTTTGTATTATATACAATTTAAACATGAATGTTTACGTTGTGTAGCTGGAGAAGCAAGACACAGGAATTAGTTATATATAATATATATATAATGTATATTATTATTAATAGCACATATTAATTATTTATGCTAATGCACATACAGACAATTTAGCAGGCACTTAATTTAAATCAAATTGTGGTTCAAGTAATACTTAGAAACATCATGCAAATGTTAGGGAATGTTTTCGAAAAAAGTTTCTTTTATTTCCTTGACTGTAACGTTTGGACTTATGTACATGATGAAAACACATGGTTGAGATCTCCTTTATAAAAATCCACTGCAGGTCAAGACAGAGATTCAACATAGCACCTTGCTGCAAGACTGTGTATTGTCAGAAGTCTACATATATAGCAATAACTGTTAATAACATGTTAATTACCTTGTAGTCTTCAGCAACAATGTTTTGTTCCTCAACTTCCAGTTTTCCTATTTGTTGCATCAGTGTTTGCAAGTTGTTCTAGTGCTTAGCCACATTGTCTCCAGTGCATGGACTACAAAACAGGACTGTGGCACTGAGGAGCACCTCATCCATCTGCTTCAGATTTTCTGAACATGCAAGTAGCCCAAAGGTGTGCATAGCAAGTTTGTAATGTTTTGGCACTCTAAAATGACAGCAATAAAAACAAAGATTGGGTATGTTTCAAATGCTTTATACATTAATCTCAGTTTAAAAAAAACGACAAAAAAAAAAACCTACTGTTTTTTGCACAGACACTTTGCATTTTTCATTATGTGGCTTAAGCATCTATGAAGGATGGGAAGATCAAACTTTTCTGCCTAGTATTGTCCACTGATTATTTCAAAATACTTCTTCAGGAGATCCTCCAGACTTAGTTGGCAGAATGTAAAAGAAATAGAATTCAGAAGCACAAGGGAGCCATCACAAATGATCATAATTGGCCTTTTGACTGCCTTTTTCCCATACATTCTCATCATGTCTGTTTGGAAAGCCTGCAAGAAGTACATGACAGATGCTGTTGTGTGGTCACAAGTAAGATAGGTTGCAACTGGAAGAGGAGATGCCCCCTTGGAAGGATTACGCACAACTAATTCATACACATAGTATGGTCGACTTGTGGAGCTTCCTTTCTGAATAATACTTCCTGTTGCATCCAGATAGACAATGTCTTCTTTGCACCTTCTGTAAAACACTGACAGTGTTTTCTTAGACCATAGCATTATTGCTTTTGGGTGCATCATGACCCTCTGTAGGACTTCATTGTCTGATCCTTTCTTTTCATTGATTAATATTTGTAGACTTAAAAGTTCATTTGAATGAGGTCTTTTCAGTTGTCTTTGGGTGCATGCAATGGTTTTTAAAACCTCTTTTGTTGGTGCTTCATCCCTGCACCCAGACTGTACCACCATCTCTGGGATTTTTTGCATGGATTCCAAATATACATTTCTGGGCAGTTTGCTTTCCAGAGTTTGTGCAATAGATGAACGTGCATCTGCACGCACTGGTCTCCTTTTCAGTTCAGTGGTACTGTGGTAAACATCTCCTCCTGTGAATAGCACAGCTGCCTTCAGGGTGACCTTATCTGTCACTTCCACACTAACAATAATTGGGCAATTTTTAAATCGGCAGTAGTTCGAATAAAGGTGTGTTTTTTTTGTGACAGCAGGGTTTTCACACTGTGTCTTTTAAAACCAAAACTGCAGTATGGGTGAATTGACCGTATTCCCTTCGCAATCACATTTGTCCACTGTAACCCTTAAAAACATCTTCCTTTCTGATGCTTTCTTAGCTCTTGCCATTCTTTCTTGTCAATAAAAAAAAAACATGGCTCTTGTGGTAAACTACATGTAAAGAATGCGTCCTTTTCCTCACTGCTTTCTGTAGACATGTAAGCTAATTCAGCCAAGTCATGATACTGTAACACAAAAACAATTCCAATTGTGATTTCATATAAAATATATATATGCATTATTATATCATTTGGCAATAAATGTTATTAAATTGATAAAATACATTTTATCTTTTGATTTATTTACTTATTCATTTAGTTAGTTAGTTAGTTAGTTAGTTAGTAAATGGTGAACCTGTGTATAGAAGCTTCTGCTGTATGTGATAATTTCACATTTCTCAGAGTGCACATTTTTGGAGCAAAGGTTTTAAATGACTTGAGTCCTTTTTTTAATCATAATAATTTTTTTCCCTTTGCATATTTGTGTAATTGTCATCTTGTATTTCGAATCAGACTGCTAGTTGTTTTGATGTGATAGAATATCTGAAATATTAAAGATAGAGCTTACATTTAATATAATGCTAGTACAGCTTTCTATGAATATGCAGTCTGTATAGAAATGAATGACTTCTCAAACCTGAAATAATCACATTTTGTTGCTTTTATGCTGGAATTGAAAACAGACAGAGTTTTTGTTTTACCCGGCTGTATTCACTCAGTTCAACCTATTACATTGCAATGAAAGATACTGTATAAAACCAAAAACACTGTTATAAATAAATAAATAAAAATAAATAATTAAATTACTGAGGTCTGACTGAAAAAAGTGAAATAGCATTGCCAACTTGTGTTTTGTTGTTTTTTTTCCTTTTTATTTAAATTACAAACGTACTAAATTTTTGCCCATTTTCTTTGCAGAACTGCCCAAGTTCAGTTAAATTTTATGGTAACCGTTTGTTGACTGCAGTCTTCAAATCATTGTACAGATTTTCAAATATTGTTGAGGCCAAATAATAACAATTTAATCGTATCTGATCATAACACCTTTTTCCATGTGTCCTCAGAATCTTTACGGTGCATTTAACAAAACATTTACGACTGTCTGATTTAGAATACAAAACATTTTGTACGAAGGGGTGTTCCTTTTTCCAGCTCAGTGTTTCTTCTTTTTCTTTTTTTCTTTTGCAGTCATGTTGGTCTTCTATCTTTCATTTGGATGTTATAAGTTGCATTGAGTACAGCTTACTAAAATTTACAGCAGAGTACAGTACAGCTTACTAAAAGAAAAACTGTGTCTGTCTTTATTTCAGACTGCAAAGCAACACAATGTGATTCTTTTAAAGTGAAATTATTATTTTTATACCCAATTTTGTACTGAAGCAAAAACCAATAAATATATATTTCATTTGACTACCTTTTCTTCTGAAGATTCAGGCTTTTTTTCAGAACAAGGACTGTTAACCTTTAAAACTGTTGTCAAATTCTCCCAAGAGCCCTGAAAGTAGACATTATCAACAACACAAAGTAAACCCTTAATAATAACTAAACATGGAACATGCTAATTTTATCTTTTACTTCATAATATAGACAATTACCCACTGATCAGGAAATGCTGATTTGCATTCAAGGTGTTGAATAAGTTTATCTTTTCAAAATAAGTGGATAAGTGGAGGCCAATTACTGTCTCCCACATTTCTCCTATCCTAAATCATTCCAAATGTGTAAATAATACACATAACAGTGCAACACCATGCAATGCTAAACAGTTTCTATGTTATTTAATTTATTAATACTTAAAAAGTATACTCTATTGCATATTGAACAGCAGTAGTGCCGTTATAGTCATTAAAATATTTTTCAATAAGAAGACTGGACCTAATTTGTGTGTGTCGTATAATACAATGCACACTATTATTGTATAATATGCATCCTCTATCAATATCACTCTGGATAATTGTAGTGCATACTCTAACAATCATTTGAATTTTTCACCTTGCACACAATGTGGCACAGTTACCATAACAACAACTTCTGACAGACAAATTACCAAGGAGGAACCGTTTTCTCCAGAAGCTCTTTCATAGAACAATAGAAAAACAGGATTTAGTTAAAAATATATATAAATATATATAAAAACAATATATATATTTATACAGAATATATAAAAAACAATATATATATACAGAAGAACTCGTGGAAGTGTCGGAAAAATCAAGGCTTACAGCTGCTACAGGTGTTGTATTGTATTGTATACTGGTGAATCTCTGCTGTTAGTTAGTGCACATATGCCTTTTGTTGTTAAATGTTATGCGATGAACGGAGGCGAAAGTCTTGGCTACCCACGGAACGGTGATGAGCAAAAGCATAGAATGAACACTTTCTTTGGGAAGAAAAGCGCAGACGTTGAGAGAGTGCCGGTGGGAAGACACGTACCGGGATACGCATGCGCGATAACAACGACCGCCGTGAACAAAGATATAACAACAATAACGGACAGTGGCAGGTGGATTCCTGACAGATAAACATGTACTGTATGTATTTTTATAGCATGCCTTCATCAAACAAATCGCGGCAACGCTGTTGTGTAAAAAACCCCTTTAAAAACACGTGCATGCACATTCTCATTTATTAACGCATCATGTACATAAAGAAATTTCAAGCACGTTAATATATTACCGCCATATTGATTTTTGTTTATCTCGATCATCGGTTACCTCGATGCTTTTTGGCGACGCCCTAGGACATCGACATAACCTGGTTCCACTGTATTACCAGTAACCATGCAAATAGTTAGATAAATCTCATTTTAATATATATATATATATATATATATATATATATATATATATATATATATATATATATATATATATATAGGTTGTAATAGCGTATTTTTTTTAATTAAATAGCAAATTACCTTGACAAAAATCAGTGCCTAAGATTACTCATCCTTTATCCTGAATGTTATCAAACTTTCCATGCAAAGAAATGCTAATCGGTGCTTTAATGGCTCCACATCGTCACAAAAAGATTTACAGCATGTGAAAGCTTATCACTGTCTTGGAATAGTAACTAACTGCCCAATGAAAGCGAACTTTTGTCAACTGTGGTTGACTCAATGGTTCCATAAAATACATACGAAGTAAAAGTAACTTAAAAACACAATACATAAACAAAAACAGGCTAGAAAAGTACAGAAAAGACTGCACTCCACTTATAGACAAAACAGAGCAGAATTTTACTGTGTATATATATATATATATATATATATATATATATATATATATATATATATATATATACACATAAAATCAAAATAAGAAATGGCTTTATTGCCAAGCACGATTGCAATTACAATGAATTTGTGTTGGTGACAGAAGCTTCCAGTTGCTAAAAAAAATGAATAAAAAATAGTTAATGCACATTTTTGTAAAGATAAGTATATAAATAAATTGTATTACTGCTCAGAAAAGTACAGATAAAAGTGATATTGGACATTATTTATTTTATTGAACAATGGGGAACGCATTTAATGGTTCATGAGATCAACAGAGGTAAATATAATATGTACATTTCAAACAAGTGGTAAAAAGCTAGTAAAATTAAAGAAAAGAGAACAAAAAGAAGTCTGGAAAGTTATATTTGATGACATCTAGAAGAAAATATTGACCTGGTTAAACTTATTAATGGCTTGCAGCCTGTTAAATACCCAAATTCAGAACTTATCTTGTTTGTTAAAAAATACATATTATTTCATAAATAGTAATATAATAATGTTACTATAATAATATTATTATAGTAATATTATTATTATAATAAAAATAAATAATAATACTTATTATTGTTGTAGGTCCTAATAATAATAACAATAATAATAATGATAATAACAACCTATAATATTATTATTGTTTCGGTGTGAGTAGTATAAACATATTTTTGGGCATTTTTTTCTATTTATTTATATATTTTTTCCAGAAAGTTTGTAATTAATTACAGTCCTCATGCTTCTGCAGAACTCATTTGTGACATTTTGCCACAGACTCTATTGCAGCTTAGTCCTATAGTAGTTTAATGATAATTAAAATGCATTTTATTAGGCACCTTTCAAGACTCAATGACACCTTACAAGCACAGGATTGATTGATTGATTGATTGATTGATTGATTGATTGATTGAATGCAATACAGTCAACAATTTGTGATATTGATTATGATAAACAGACATTAGATAAAAATAAAAATATGTAATTTCCAAACAATAAAACAAAAGCCTAATATAATAGGATAATTTATTTATATTTAGGTGTGTGAATGCAGAAGAGAGTCAATAAATGTCCACAGGTGCTGAAGTCACACTAGATACTGTTGTGCAGTCGGGCGGATTCTTGATTGAGTGTGCTTAATCTTTAAGATGCCCAAGTTGTAATCTGGGGGAAAAAAAGGCAAAAAAAAAAAAATACACTTATTTTTTGCATTTGAAAAAAGAGTATAGTAGAAAAATCTTGAAAATCAATACAATAATCGACAGGGTAAAATCTGAATGAGAAACATTTGAAAGATTGAGCAAACCTATAAAGAATTATGTTTTATGAGTGTTTAAATATGGAACATGATTGAAAAGTCTTTTTTATAACGGAAACGCCTTTCTGTAGCGTCTTTACATGTATTTTGACCGCTTCCACCACCCGTACCGTAAGTGCACGATTAGACGTGCAACGCTAAACAAAGTGCGGCTGCTTAACCGTGTATTTTCAAGATGCAGCTGCTTAACCGCAGTTAAGTGGCGGACTGCAAGTTTGTTTAGTTTCTGACCCAAAAGAGAACAGGTGGTCTTAGCCTAAAAGGCATCTATTATCAAAATAGGCCAACACAACTACATCTGCTCGAATACACCCCGTTTAATCACAGCATAAGCCTGTATGTCAACATAAGCAGTGTTTACATGTGATTATAACAGGAGACAACATACAGCGGGTAAAATAAGTATTAAAAAAGTCACCATTTTTCTCAGTAAATATATTTCATAAGGTGCTATTAATATTGTTAGATTTTTATTATTTCCCACGTGATCAACGATGCCCGTGTTGTCTTTTCTGATCAGGGATGAATCACAGCACACAGAATGGCACAAATGTTCTTCTTCAGTTTATTGCAGATAACAGACGAGTATATACACACTGGAATAACCCTGAGCTAAAGCTGTTCTTGATTTGGTAAGGAAACATAGTAACTGGAGATGTGAGTCCAGATAAAGACTTCCATAAAGATAACATAGGAATGTGTTTAGAGAACCAGTGTGAGAACCATCTTAACACTAACAGACATGAAATCCAGACATACAAAGATATCAAACCATTCAGAAGTTTAGAAATCCTATTGTAACCAATGCAATCAGTATGTTTGCAACAGTAAGGATGTGAAGGTCTTGAGAGAGCTCTTCACTTTTACCCATCATGAGATGTTTCTTGTGTGACACCTTGGTAATGGGACACCTTTATACAGGCCATCAGTTGGGACTGAAGCAGCTGATATTAATTTACAATGACAATAGGCAGGATTGCTTTCTAATTACTGATTGATATCTACTGCAGTCTTGGCTTTTCATTTCTTTTTGCACCTCCCTGTCTTCATGTGTTCAATACTTTTTCTTGTGAGTGTGTGTGTGTGTGTGTGTGTGTGTGTGTGTGTGTGTGTGTGTGTGTGTGTGTGTGTGTGTGTGTGTGTGTGTGTGTTGTTTCACAACATTACACAACTTAATTTATGGCCTTTGTATGTGTGGATTGTATGGGTTGTTACCAACATCTGATAAACATTTCATGTCACTAGCACCTTTAGAAATATATTTACTGAGAGAAATGTTGACATGTTCAATACTTATTTTACCCGCTGTATGTATGTGTGTGTGTGTGTGTGTGTGTGTGTGTGTGTGTGTGTGTGTGTGTGTGTACACTGGCATGTAGGGGAGATAGATGTTGGAGAATGGAGTGCTGCTGGTGATGGAGAAATAGGTGAATTAACGTTAGAACTAGCAGAGCTGTTCGGCTCCTTGCTACTTGAGATTAATGGCTTCTGATCATGAATTCTCCTCCTGTCCATTGAAATGTCCGGCCATCAGTATGAATGCAGTATGAATGCAGTCTGTATGAATAACAATAGTCTGAATTGCTGTACATTAATATAAATGCAGTCTGTATGAATAGCCAAACATGTATAACAATAGTCTGAGTGGCCCCCAGAGTCTAGCAGGTGGAGGGAGAAAAGGACCTGCGTTAGAAAATGATGTACAGTAAAACCCAGATTGGGTTTATTCCTCCTTACTAATCCTATCCACTTCCTGCTTCACTATCTCCAGACCATCCAACCTTCTCTCTCTCTCATTTTCCTCATTCATTAGCTGCTCAAAATACTCCCTCCATCTTCTCAACACACTCTCCTTACTAGTCAACACATTTCCATCTCCATCCTTTCTTGCTCTAACTTGCAGCACATCCTTCCCAGTTCGGTCTCTCTGCCTGGCCAATCGCTACAAATCCTTTTCTAATTCTTTTGTGTCCAACTTCTCCTACAGCTCCCCCATTATATCTTTTTCTTTGTCTTTCACCACATCCCTCTTTACCTGCTGCTGCATCTCCTTGTACTCCTGCCTACTTTTGTTATCACTCTGTCGAACCTAATTCTTTTCTCCAACCTCTTCCTCCTTCTGCTCTCCTGCACTTCCTCATTCCACCATCATGTCTTTTGTCCTTCTTTCTATTTCCAGATGTCACATCAAGTACCTTTCTAGCTGTCTCCTTATCACTTCTGCAGTAGTTCCACAATCATCCAGCACCTCTTCACCACTACCGAGCCCCTGTTTGTCCTTTTCCCTGAACCTCACACTACAGTCTTCCTCCTTCAGTTTCCACCATCTTATTCTTCTTTCAGTCCTCAATCTACTCCTCTTCTTCTTCATCTCCAAAACCATCCTACAGACCACCATCCGATGCTGTCTAGCTACACAGTTCCCTGGCAACACCTTCTTCTTTGTCCTCTTCTTCTTCCGGCTTCTCCCATTAGGGGTCTCCACAGCGGATCATCCTTCTCCATACCCCCCTGTCTTCTACAACTGCCTCTTTCACACCAACTACCTGCATGTCTTTCTTCACCACTTTCATAACCCTCCTCCTTGGTCTTCCTCTTTTCCTCCTTCCGGCTCCATCCTCAGCATTTTCCTACCGATATACCACATGTTCCTCCTCTGCACATGTCCAAACCATCTCAATCTTGCCTCCCTCACCTTGTCTCCAAAACGTGCTACATCGCTGTCCCTGGCAACACCTTACAGTCGCCAATTTCCTTCAGGTTGCATCTCCTACATAGAACATAGTCCACCTGTGTGCACCTTCCTCCACTCATATACGCCACTCTATGATCCTCCTTCTTCATAAAATACATGTTCACCACTGCCATTTTTCTCTTTTTATCAAAAATCTACCACCATCTGCCCTTCCACATTCCTCTCCTTAATTCCATAACTATTATCACCTTCTCATCACCTTTGTTCCTTCACCTACATGCCCTTTAAAGTCTGCCCCAATCACCAATCTTTCATTCCTAGGTTCACCATCTACCACTTCATCTAACTCACTCCAGAATTTTTCCTTCTCCTCCATCTCACAACCCACCTCTGGAGCATAAGCACTGATGATATTTATCATCTCCCCTTTAACTTCCAGCTTCACCTTCATCACCCTATCAGAAACTCTTTTCACCTCCACTACACTCTTACTGTACTCTTCCTTCAGAATCACCCCTACACCATTTCTCTTTCCATCCACACCATGATAGAACAGTTTAAACACCTCCAATGTTCCTGGTCTTATTTACTTTCCATTTTGTCTCCTAAACACACAACATATCTACCTTTCTTCTCTCCATCATATCAGCTCCCTCTCTCCCTTTACCAGTCATAGTACCAACATTTAAAGTACCAACCCGAACCTCCACTCCCCTACACTTCTTATTTTTCCGCTGCCTCTGTAGACGTCGTCCTCCTCTCTTTCTCCTCCTTCTGCCAACCGTAGCTCAATTTCCACTGGTACCCTGTTGGCTAACGATACCTGTGGTGGTCGTTGGTAACCCGGGCCTCGACCGATCCGGTATGAAATTCTGATTCGTGATCTGCATGTTTGATTTGGCCCATGTTTTACACAGGATGTCCTTCATAACGCAACCCTCCACATGTATCCAGGGTTGAGACCTGCACTAAGAGTGCACTGACTTGTGCAACACTAATGGCTGGGTCAGAGTATCTTCTTGCCAAATGTATCTAAATTGTGTATGTAGAACACTTTGGTCAGGAACTGTTCACATTTACATTTAGGTAGGTAATTTTCAGCTGAGAGTCTGAAAGCGGAGGTACATGCTAACAAGTTGATTGAAAATGCCCTCATAGGCCATTAGGAGGAAGTAGGTTGCTGCTTTTGACAGCCACAGATAATTACCTGCAGTCGTCATCAATGTATTGTTGTCCCAACCACAGGGATTTTCACACATTGTTTGAAAGACAACATGAAGATCAGCTCAGTAGGTACTGATTGTTTGCACCAGTCCAGATTTTGAGCTTTGTCTAATGAGAGCTACTATTAGCAAATGTTCTGAATCAGAAATGTATTTTGCTAAATCCAAAATCACCCAAACATTGCTTGAACATAGTTTCAGGTAGCTTTGTGATCGTGGACTGAATCCTGTTAAGCTCTGATGTTATCACAGAAGCACAACAGGTTCCACAGTCTTTTTCTCTGTCTCCTGGAATTGAAAATAAGATGATATAAGGCTGCCTGGTCTGGTACTGGGAAAACTCCTCCACCTTGAAGACATAAATATCGGGGGGTTTTGGAAGATTTTATACAAGTATTAAATAGTTAAAGGTTTTCTAAAAGGCCTCAAAATACCTCTCATTTAACTTGTTTCAAACCCTCTCAGATTACTATAGCAGACATTTCTGATAACATTCAAAACCAAATCTAAAATTATTACAGTATATTGAATCATTTTATATTGTTTTCCAGATGCACCACTGCTCAGATTGTGGGAAGAGTTTTACTAAAATTGCTGTTCTGAAAAGACACCAGCGTATCCACACAGGAGAGAAGCCGTATCACTGTGAACAGTGTGAGAAGAGTTTTACTCATCAGAGTAATCTCAAATCACACCAGCGTATCCACACAGGAGAGAAGCCGTATCACTGTGAACAGTGTGGGAAGAGTTTTACTCAACAGGGTAATCTTAAATCACACCAGAGTGTCCACACAGGAGTGAAGCCGTATCACTGTGAACAGTGTGGGAAGAGTTTTACTCATCAGGGTAATCTCAAATCACACCAGCGTATCCACACAGGAGAGAAGCCTTATCACTGTGAACAGTGTGGGAAGAGTTTTACTCAACAGTGTAATCTCAAATTACACCAGTGTATTCACACAGGAGTGAAGCCGTATCAATGTGAACAGTGTGGGAAGAGTTTTACTCAGCAGGGTAATCTCAGATTACACCAGCGTGTCCACACAGGAGAAAAGCCGTATCCCTGTGAACAGTGTGGGAAGAGTTTTAGTGCTCGGCGTGTCCTCCTCAGCCACCAGCAGAGTCATACAGGACAGAAGCTGTACCTCTGTGGACACTGTGGACGGAGCTATGTTCATCAAAGCTCATTAAGGAACCACAAGTGCTCTAACATACAACCATGAAACAAATTATCTTCTTAAATTTCTTATTTGAAGGGATGTAAAGGGAAATTGTACTGTAAATATCGGGGGAACTTTAAATTGTAATGTTAATTTTAATTAGCTCTAACAAACTGGACACCTTTCCAAGCCATCAGAACATTGTTGGTCCATCTACAGTTACACTACAACTACACTTTATGGCAGCATGTATGAGGCTACCTGAGCATCTCACCCATATGTGCTTTCTGAACATTATCTAATGGAACGGCTTCCAATCCATTGTCCCCTGAGCCCAGTGTTACTGATTTACTGCAAACTTGAGCTTGATCACACGGTTACACAGCAAGATCAGGGAATAGATTTTTGTTGTATATGTCTGGACCTATAAGAATTAAAGTGCAGACAAATCTCACCCTAAGTCTTTTTTAAATCTAAAATGTTAAATGTATAAACCTTTAGGTATTTTGCACCAACGTTCATTTTTTGTGTTTCTCTAACTTTGAATAAGTTTATTAGTCAACTGTAAGGTTTGGTTGAGGAGTGGTAATGGTATGGGGCTGTACTTTAGGGGTAAGACTCAGCCCTTGACTTACAGTGTAGTGAAATGTTAATTACTTTAGCATACCACATCATTTTGGACAATGCTATGCTTCTAATATTGTGGAATAGTTTGAAAACGGCCCTTTATTAATCCAGCATGACCATGCCACAGTGCACAAACTGAGGTTCATAAAGACATGGTTGGATGAGTTTGGTGTGGAAGAACTGAACTGGCCTGCACAGAGCTCTAATCTCGACTTCACTGAACACCTTTGAGATTAAGGTGAATGTTAAAAGTTGATTATTCTAAATGGACTGTATGAGTCTCGGTGTCATTATCAAAGTCTTCGGCAACTTTTTTTGTGATTAGTTCATGAACATTTTACTTATTTTTCTCTTGCTATTGTTTGTTAACTTATACTTTATTTTTTCTATGGAAGAAAATAGAATTGCTGGTGATAGAAACAATGTTTTGAGTCTATATCATAGATGATAATGACTTATCAACAGATCATTGTTATTTACTAAATTAAATTTCAGTTATTAAGCAAAATTCCATTATACAAAAAGAATAAAATGAAAAGCAATCAACTTTAATGTGGGAGCAATAAAATCTGTGTTTCAGGGTCCAACTGTGACACTCAGTAACTTCAGGAGTCTCAGTCTAGAATTGTATGCAGTTCTCACTGCTCTGAATATAAGAACACCTGAGCATCATTACCAAATGGAAATAAAAATTAATTAATAACCAAAATAACTAAAATCTAATGGATATTTACACTACATGCTGCATACGAAAATTACGTGTGCATACAAATTTTAGAAAACTAATTTCCACTTAAATATAAAGAAAATGGTGCAATGTGCTTTTTGACCAAGTTAATATGGTTCATTTAAATGTATAGTATAAGCAAACATTACAGGTTTGAATATGTGTGCAGCTCAGTGTTGCAAAAACTAAATAATACAGATTTACTTGTATATAAATACACTTTTGCTCCACTATTACATTAGGATTAGTTTACACACTGAAATACCTTATACAAATTGCACAGAGTGGATAGTTTATTAGTACTATTTATCTACATTATAACTGTAATATGTTGGAAAACATTTCATAATTAAAGCCAGCGGTGGCAAAGGTTCACATCCTTCACTCAGTAGAAGTACAGATACTCATGTTTTAAAATACTCAGGTAAAAGTTGAAGTACTGACTATACATTTTTAGGTAAAGAGGTTTGGGCTCCTGTGATGCAGCAGCAGGTGAAGAGGGATGTGGTGAAAGCCAAGGAAAAGGCATATGAGGAGCTGTAGGAGAAGTTGGACACTAAGGAAGGAGAAAAGGATTTGTATCGATTGGCCAGGCAAAGGGCCCGAGCTGGGAAGGATGTGCTGCAAGTTAGAGCAATAAAGGATGGAGATGGAAATGTGTTGACTAGTGAGGAGAGTGTGTTTTGAGCAGCTGATAAACGAGGAAAGTGAGAGAGAGAGAAGTTTGAAAGATGAGATGTTGAAGCAGGAAGTGGATAGGATTAGTAAGGAGGAAGTGAGAGCAGCAAATACCTTTAGTTAAAAAAAAAAAAAAAAAAAGAAAATTATCTTGTGCAGTTCAAAGAGTCTCCCATTGGCTCCTGTGTTCCCGCCTTCTCATTCTGAATAAACGGTCATCACTCACTACCACTGATCACCTGACCTGACCTGACCTGACCTGACCTGACCTGACCTGACCTGACCTGACCTGACCTGACCTGGATAACCTGACCTGACCTGGATAACCTGACATTTCTGTCATGGTAAGAAATTTTATTTAATGTATACTTCTGGAAGATTGTGTGGTAATTAGTAGTATATGTGTGAATAGTAAATAGTATAATAGTAAGTGTGGAAAACTGAACATTCTTAACGATTAGCAGATAACTAGGAAATTGTCTACTAAAATGTAGAAATAATGACTTTTCAAACCATTTTCACCCGTGTTTTCTCCATATAGTGTCCACATGATAACAGGAGGGTGAAACAGTAAAAGCACTGTGGAGTCTCTTTCTCTTTCACTACCTTTATAACATGTGTATATACAATACACAGAGAAAAGCTCTGAGGAAACGGTGACAAAACTTAACATTATTTTAATGTGATTTAGGTGAAATAGGTAGAGGTGATTAAAAAAAACGTTGATATTTCTATCATTTCTAAACATTGCTAAAAATATGATACGTTATGATTACATTAAAGATAATAAACGTTATTTTGCGCCGTTCTTAAAGTCAGTCAGATCAGTTAACAGTTTGGGCAAATGGTGGATTAGAAGGTGTTTACAACCTTGTGATTTTTAGTCTTTTTTTTTTTTTTTGACTGATAGTCTTATGCTCATGTAACTTGCATGTATACAAATAATGGTTTGTTATACAATTTTTTTGTATAACAGGAAGCCTGAAGCAGAACTGTTTGCTGAAAACTGTCAGTAAGAAAGAGCTGGAGAAAGCGCTTGGTAAATGGTTCACAAATGCAAGAGACAGAGAAGGCAACCGTGCTTTGAGAGCTCAGTGGGACTGTAATCAGAGTGCAGTACAGCCGGAAGTGTAAGTCATATAACCTATAGCTAGGGCTGCACAATTAATAATATTTTATCCTGATCACTGTTTTTGCCTCTGTTTAATTAAAGGAATACTCCACCCTGAGATGAAAAAATATCTTATAAATTACTTATCCTCAAGGCATCCTATACGGTGGCTGAGAAGAAAACACATGCAAATCCTCACAGCACAACCAAACACAGAAACACACTGCAAATCCTCACAGCACAACCAAACACAGAAACACGCTGTAAATCCTCACAACACAACCAAACAGAAACACGCTGTAAATCCTCACAACAACCAAACACAGAAACACGCTGCAAATCACAACACAACCAAACACAGAAACGCTGCAAATCCTCACAACACAACCAAACACAGAAACACGCTGCAAATCCTCACAACACAACCAAACACAGAAACACGCTGCAAATCCTCACAACACAACCAAACACAGAAACACGCAAATCCTCACACAACCAAACAGAAACACGCTGCAATCCTCACAACACAACCAAACACAGAACACGCTGCAAATCACAACACAACCAAACAGAAACACGCTGTAAATCCTCACAACAACCAAACACAGAAACATGCTGCAAATCCTCACAACACAACCAAACACAGAAACACGCTGTAAATCCTCACAACACAACCAAACACAGAAACACGCTGCAAATCACAACACAACCAAACACAGAAACACGCTGCAAATCCTCAACACAACCAAACACAGAAACACGCTGCAAATCCTCACAACACAACCAAACACAGAAACACGCTGCAAATCCTCACAGCACAACCAAACACAGAAACACGCTGCAAATCCTCACAGCACAACCAAACACAGAAACACGCTGTAAATCCTCACAACACAACCAAACACAGAAACACGCTGTAAATCCTCACAACACAACCAAACACAGAAACACGCTGTAAATCCTCACAACACAACCAAACACAGAAACACGCTGCAAATCCTCACAACACAACCAAACACAGAAACACGCTGCAAATCACAACACAACCAAACACAGAAACACGCTGTAAATCCTCACAACACAACCAAACACAGAAACACGCTGCAAATCCTCACAACAACCAAACACAGAAACATGCTGCAAATCCTCACAACCAAACACAGAAACGCTGCAAATCCTCAACACAACCAAACACAGAAACACGCTGCAAATCCTCACACACAACCAAACACAGAAACACGCTGTAAATCCTCACAACACAACCAAACACAGAAACACGCTGCAAATCCTCACAACACAACCAAACACAGAAACACTGCAAATCCTCACAACACAACCAAACATCAGCTGATCAGAATCATTGTTCAATCACTGGCTTTTGGCAAAAGTTAAAATAAACAAAAACTCACCTTTCAGATCATCAACACCACCACTGATCAATAGACACTGAACAAGCAGTCCCGGGGTCGTCACTTGTTGGGGTCCCCATGAAACATTTATTTTGTGGTCTGTGCTGTTTGCAGTGTAAATGAATTGGTTGTGTTGTGAGGATTTGCAGGACGTTTCTGTATTTAGTTGCGTTGTGAGGATTTGCAGCTCGTGTTGTTTAACTGATGAAGATGTTTTCTTAAATTGCTGGTGTTTTTCTATTTGCATATGTTTTCTTCAGTTGCAGTGCGTTGAACTTTCTGGTCCACCGTGATCCGAGGTGTGACTTACATCTTTCAGCTGATCAGAATCATTGTTCAATCACTGGCTTTTGGCAAAAGCCAAATATTCGTTTAAGAGTCAAGTTCAGACGCAAGGTTGATATTTTAATTGTTACATTCATAAGTTTTGGATTCCATGACTGGTCCCCTGGCATAAGTTATTACTGTGTGAGGCAGAGGTGGGAACAATTCACTGATGAGATTCTAGGATATGTCTTAATTATATTGATGCATGTTTTTTTAGATGCTGCTGTGAATAGTAGTATTTTAAAATGTACTAAATTGCCTTTTCTGTCTTCTCTTTCTTTACTGTTTTGTAGGTGTGCAGCCGAGGAATCTGCATAGACCCACCAGTGAACTATTCTACATTAGTAATTCTGTTATTCCTGTTTCCTGTTTTTTTACTTGAATTAATTTAAATTAAATGTGATTTACACATTCTGAGTTGAAGTCAGAAGCTTTTATCACTTTGAATTTACAAGTGTTTACGATGGTTTCGGTATTTAAGGAAATTTGGCGAAACAAGCATTCTGTAGTCAGAACTTCTCTGTGTGTCTCTATTGCCAGGTACAGTGATTCTTTAACATTTCTTTAGTAAACTGCATTGTTAAAATATTTGGTATTATGCTGATCATGTCATGCTTCTATTATTTGTTTTAGATGTGACATTTGTTTATTGATTATTGCCTGGCAAATAAATGTAAAATTCTTGATTAACTCTGAAACTTCCTGAAATCATTTATATCTAGTTGATTATGTAGCCTGGTGTTACCACAAATCTATGACCAGGATAGTACAAACTAAAGGCTCATGAACGGATGGAGCATAGAGCACAACGTCTGAGACCTTCTGATTTCTGACTATCACTGATTTAGCAAGTTATAACTAAGTGACTAAATACATTATTCTTTATGCATGAGCAAGCATTGAGAGGTCTACTTAAAGAATATTAGTTTACCGTTATATCCTCTGACTAAGATTCAGACTGGCCAATGTGCCTCCTTGAGCAGTTATCGTTAGCCGAGCACAAGGTTCTAAGCGACTCCAGATCCATAATGAATGATTAATTGAAAAGACGGAATGCAACCAATGAGGTGATCATCTTAAATTAGAGATATTCAAGTTAAATCTTTATTATTAATTAAACTCAGATTAGAGGTAAAAATTAGATTCATGTAACAAAGTGCAATCCATTTGAGTAATCTTTTACAGCCGCGCGAGAGACTAACACACAGCATACCTTCACCCACACCAGTGGATTCCATCATTGGGCCATTGGGTGGGGACCTTACATCTTACTTAGATTTTAGTTCTGTGTTGCTTTGTGTCATTTTGTCTTGTATTATGGAGCACTTCGGTCCTTAAGCAATATTGTTTTGTTTTACTGTGTACTGCACCAACTGTACAGCATATGATTAAAATGACAATAAAAACCATTTATTTGACTGTAGGAGCTATTTTTAATTTCTTTAGTTGGGACTGGAGGTGACCTAAAAACCCCTCCTGTGGTAAAAAATACAAAAACAAAAAACTAACACCTGATAAAGATCTTCTCCAGGACAAATCTCACATCAGTAGGACAGAATTTTCCCCAAACCTGAGATCTTTATTTTTGGTCTGTTCTACTGATATTGTGCTGAGATCATATTTCCAATCGGACTGAGGCCTTTAAAATGATACCAAACATGTAAAGTTAAAATTAATACATTCTTAAATTATAATAAATGCAGTATGCAAGTATAGTAGCTTGAATTCCAGGAACTTCTTAATCATCTTTCCATGACCCGGTCATATCCCCAGGAGGGAAAGAGGGGGCTCAAGGATGGGTGAGAGGGCAGCTGAACAGATGTCTTCCTCTCCTCAAATTAAAGAGATCTTCTCCTCAGATTAGAAAGTTTAATGTTTTGTTGCATGGCAGTTCTCAGGGTCTGATCTCATGGAAAGATCTGACCATCCTTACAACTTCCTCTATAATTCCTGAGGAACAGGAAATGGCAGCACTGGAGAGTAAAAATCTGTAAAGCTCTGGGCAGGTTTAGATTCAGCATGTGAGCACATGTCTTACATATAATAAAGTACAAATCTATAATTATTGTAATGTTTAATGAACATGTAATATTTTAAATTTAGTTGTGTTTTGTTTCTTTTATTAAAATGTTGGACTTCAACTTTAACATAACTAAAAGTTTAGTTAGAATGCAGCCTTATAACATCTACTGTTAAAATAAAACTTTTAACAACCTCAGTTAGTTAAAAACATCAGAAATCACACTTTGGCATTCAACACATTACAAAATAATTTAATTCAATAAATTAATTTTAATAACTCAATCCATTCAGTTTTGTTTGTTAATTTAAACTCTGTAAAAACAGTAAAACCCCGTTGTACGAGCAACCTATTGTACGAGCAAACGGAGATACGAGCAAACTCGTGGTTCCCCGTTTTCGACCACAAGCTCGGGAGAATCGTGACATGTACAGCCAAACCATTGATAATAACGGACAGCGAGTGAGGGTGAATGAGGGGTTTATATATGGTTGGGTGATGAGTGCTAAACGAGAGTCAGGTGTGTGATTAGTAAGCCGGCGAGCAGCTCTGTGCGGGCGGGGCACGCACGGGAGAAGAATCAGGGAGCTCCCTGACAGTAACTGTTAAATTGTGTTTACATTACGGTAATTTGCGGTGTATTTGTTTGTTAAAATAGGCTACAATTACTTTTTAAGTGCAGAAATAAGCGATCGAATGAGATCTCGGCATGGATTAAATCACTTTTACATTCATCCTTATGGGGAAAATCAGTTCGAACGTACGAGCAAATGGACCTACGAGCAATTTTCAAGAACGAATTATGCTCGTACAACGGGGTTCCACTGTAATAAGGTCCAGAAGAGTCGGTTCACTGGTTTCGATTCAATTGAATCTGAATCAATAGATTCACTGGTAAACGATTCGATTCAACAGTTCTAAAAAATCTGTAACATAAAACATTCTGTCTCCTTAAAAATAATTTTTTCAGCAGTTTCACTCAAGAAAAATAAACTTTTGTTCCCAAACATCTCAACATTCACTGTTTCTAGTTCAATAACAGAACAAATAGCATTCTTACAGTTTAGAGTCTGATTTGAGGTTTAATCAAGTTTACATTTTATTCTAACATGTTTGATTGAGTTCTTGCATGTAGATGATACTTTTAATAAATTTAATACTAACTTCATGCAGTTTCTCAACATAAAGACTGGATTTTATAAAAAACAAACTTTTTGACAAAATAAATAGTTTCAATGTTATTAAATCTGTACTCGTTATTTCTACATTATTTATTATATTAATTTTAATCAGCTTCATTTAACTTCAGTTTCATTTATTTATATCACAAAATTTCAGCTTAAAAATTAAACATGAACCCCCTGTATGTAAAACAGTAAACAGTTTAAGTTTAAGACAGTTTAATATTATCAAAAAAATATCTATAATTATGAATATTAATGCTAATATTATTAATAATAATAATAATAATAATAATAATAATAATATTGAAATGATGAAAATAATAATAATATTAATAATAATAATAATAATAATAATAATAAAATGATAAAAATAATAATAATAACTGCAGTTGGTTGTCAGATTCCAGTCTTACACTGCCCTCTAGTGGCTCTGTCAAGACTTTATTTTTTCTTAAATATATATTATTATTAGTGTTTTGTTGTCTAGTTATATCAAGTTGAGGAGTCTCCCCCGTGTGGATGGAGGAGGAACTGCTACAGTTTAGAGCCTGATTTGAGGTCAGATCAAGTTGAGTTTTAACAGTAAGTTTGATTGAGTTCTAACATGTAAATAGTACATTTAATAAATTTAGTACCACCTTCATGCAGTTTCTCAGCATAAATAGTGTATTTTATAAAAAACATTGTTGGACAAAATAAATGTTATTAAATCTGTACTCATCTTTTCTGGATCATTTAGTTTATAACATTAATATTAATCAGCTTTATTTAAATTTATATTGCACTTATACACAAAAAACTTCTAGAGCTTCACCACTACATCACTCAAATACTACTGCCGTGTGTAATCTTCTAATAAACCCTAATAGTGACATGGTGTTGTATAAATAATAGTAAATGTGAATATTCCTTTCAGATAAAAGTCATAAAGTGCATTTTAGGTGAATTTATGAACCACATCTGGCTTGAAAAGACCAGTGTCCAAATACTTTTGACCACACAGTGTGTATCAGCTGAAAAGCAGCAGCTTCGGATCAGTCGCATTTCCACTGGGATTCAATCTGAAATATTAATTTTAATCATATAAAATATTTTATATTATATAGTTGATTACAGATCATTGGACGAGACACCTGTCAGTCAAGATATACAGGTGAATGACAGGTGTCTCGTCCAATGATCGGTAAGTTTACATTCACAAACTATAACTACCTTTTCCGGTTTGTCTGACTTGTCATTGTGTTTTTGGATTTGTTTTGTTAACAAAACAAACATTTTTGGACATTTTGTCCAAAAATGTTTTTATACAATTCACTATTTATGCTGAGAACCTGCATGAACGTGGTACTAAATTGATTAAATGTACCATTTACATGTTAGAACTCAATCAAACTTACTGTTAGAACTCAACTTGATCTGACCTCAAATCAGGCTCTAAACTGTAGCAGTTCCTCCTCCGTCCACACGGGGGAGACTCCTCAACTTGATATTACTAGACAACAAGAACGATGAATAATATTTGTGCATATTTAAATAAAAAAAAAGAAAAAGAAAGTCCTGACAGAGCCACTAGAGGGCAGTGAAAGACTGAAATCTGACAACCAACTGCAGTTATTATTATTATTATTATTATTATTATTATTATTATTATTATTATTATTATTATTATCATTAATATTAATAATTATAGATATTTTTCTTGATAATATTAAACCGTCTTAAACTTAAACTGTTTACTGTTTTACATACAGGGGGTTCATGTTTAATTTTTAAGCTGAATTTTGTGATATAAATAAATGAAACTGAAGTTAAATGAAGCTGATTAAAATTAATGTAATAAATAATGTAGAAATAACGAGTACAGATTTATTAACATTGAAACAATTTATTTTGTCAAAAAGTTTTTATAAAATCCAGTCTTTATGTTGAGAAACTGCATGAAGTTAGTATTAAATTTATTAAAAGTATCATCTACATGCAAGAACTCAATCAAACATATTGTTATAATAAAATGTAAACTTGATTAAACCTCAAATCAGACTCTGAACTGTACGAATGCTATTTGTTCTGTTATTGAACTAGAAACAGTGAATGTTGAGATGTTTGGGAACTGATTATTGTCTGTATATATGCAGGTCAGGGGTTTTTTCATGCTGGAACACCGTTCATTACAATGAGACGATGATGTAAGATGACGAGCCAAACCACGGAGACGAAGCTGACTGAGGTGAACCCCTCAAACTAACCCAGGAACAGAGAAGGAACTTTCTGACCACCTGCTGGTTTTGCACAAACAGAACAAAAGTTTCTTTTTCTTGAGTGAGACTGCTGAAAGAAATATTTTTAAGCAGACAGAATGTTTTATGTTACAGATTTTGTTTGAACTGTGGAGTCATTTTCCAGTGAATCTTTCAGACTTAATTAAACCGAATCCAGTGAACCGACTTTTCTGGACCTTTTTATTTTTAAATGAATTTATTGAACCAAACTCTTTTGAACTTGAACTGAATCTACAGAGTAGAAATTAATGAATCAAACAAAACTGAACAAAAAAGATGATTAAGAAGTTCCTGGAGTTCAAGCTACTATACTTGCATACTGCATTTATTATAATTTAAGAATGTATGAATTTTAACTTTACATGTTTGGTTTCATTTTAAAGGTTTCAGTGCGATTGAAAATATGATCTCAGTACAATATCAGTAGAACAGACCAAAAATAAAGATCTCAGGTTTGGGGAAAATTCTGTCCTACTGATGTGAGATTTGTCCAGGAGATCTTTATCAAGTTTTTTTTTTTTTAACCACAGTTGTTTTTTGGTTTTTAGGTCACCTCGTGTCCCAACAAAGGGTTTTAAAGCTTTTATTACTTTGCATTTAAGAGTGTTTATGGTGGTTTGGGTATTGAAGGAGATTTGGTGAAACACTAGGGGGCGCATTTGTAGTGAGTCTCTGTGTGTCTCTATTAGCAGGTATGACGACTCATTAACAATTCTTTAGTAAACTGCATTGTGAAACTATTTGTTTTTATGCTGATCATGTTGTGTAAACATGTAAAAGTGTATAAAAAAAGAGACAGTAAACATCTCCATGAACAAATGAGATTATGTGGTATAAATCATTGTCTATCTATATGTTATATATATATATATTTGACTTGTTCATTCAGCTTGCACATTTCTTAAATGCCGTGATCTTATAACCTTCTACTTCTGCACATTTCTTTTCAATGCCATAGCCATAACCACTTACATGTACTTCTTAACAATGTCCACACGTCTCTGCACAGCTATACCCCTTTATATTTATTCACTGTACATTTACAGTGTATTTATCTGCACGATTTTCACGATTGCTACATTTTGCACTTCTGGTAGATGCTAAACTGCATTTCGTTGCTGTGTACCTGTACTATGCAATGACAATAAAGATCTACCTACCAACCAACCAACCTACCTACCTACCTACTTACCTACCTACCTACCTACCTACTTACTTACCTACTTAACTACCTACCTACCTACTTACTTACCTACTTAACTACCTACCTACCTACTTACCTACCTACTTACCTACCTACCTACTTACTTACCTACTTAACTACCTACCTACCTACCTACCTACCTACTTACCTACCTACTTACTTACCTACTTAACTACCTACCTACCTACTTACTTACCTACTTAACTACCTACCTACCTACTTACCTACCTACTTACCTACCTACTTACCTACCTACTTACCTACCTACTTACTTACCTACTTAACTACCTACCTACCAAAATGCGTCAGCATTTTTCTGTCCTCTGATTGGTTGGTCAGAGGGAAACTGTTACAGCCAAGTTCAACTAACAAAACACGTGTGTAGCTCTGTGTTCACATGAATACATCTGAGTTAGACTTTTTAATGCCTATGGAGGAAAAGAAATTGATTTAATTTCGGATATTCTTAAAAATACATTTTAAAGAAAAGCTGGAGATGGTGAGGAGGAGGTGCACATTATGAGTCTGCATCTCTGCTGAGTAGGTTGTATTTTATTTACATTTTTATGTTTTTGTCATGTTATTAGACAAATATTGATTCTGAACTGCTCCAGATGATGTAGGTGACACCTTTGCGGTTGTAGTGTAGAGGATGGCATTTGAACTGGGTTTCTTGCTTTAATAAAATGGTTTTCACCTCCATATGTGAAATGCCTCTCTCTCTGTGTAATGCTCTGTTCTATTGCGTTTTGTATTGTATTGATTGTTTCTATAATTGCGACATGACAGTGGTGGTATTAAGAGGTGGATTAAGTCGGGTAAGTCCCCACTGAAGGCCCAGGTACCAAATGCACGTCCCGCCACTGATATAATCAATAATGTATAAAGGGTGTATGTGGTCATCCACAATGCTGGTTGCTTTGTGAGACCAGATGAGGTTCTCCACAGCTGAACACAAAGATTGCTGAGTCAGCACCAGTCCATTATCCACTGCATTTCCTGTCTGAAAGCGTCTCGTCGTTCTTGTTGATGAGACTCATGATGGTCATGTCACTGCTAAACTTGATGATTGAGCTGTGCATTGCAGCACAGTCATGATTCACAGTGTGAACAGCTGGTGACTGAGGATACAGACCTGGGGGATGCAGTGCTCACTATAATAATCACTACAGTAGTTTCTTAGAGTTTTGTGACTTGGTCTGATGACAAAGGAAGCTGATTTGCGTAATGCATTTGATGACGGCTGGGGGAACGGGCTGTGTGCTGTTTTTCCTCCATGATTCCAATGTCTTCAGAGCTGCTTCAGGGTTGCTGGGTGCCAGATCATGAGTGGCATAGATGACTGAGAGCTGCACTTCCCATGGCATACCTGCACACAACATCCAATACAAAATTAGGATCTGCTGAAGCACAAAACTAAACATCAGAGAATAAAGATAAAGATCGATAAAACATCTTTATTTGATGCTTTAGAAATACCTTTTGAGAAGTTTTGCATTCCAAACTGATTTATGCTTTTTGCCAGATTTTCAAATGACATTAGCAGGTTCTCCTTAAGTCCTAGTTGACCAAGTCGCCCTGTTTGAGAAGGACAAAGACCACTAGTGAAAAGCTGAAAAATCCAGAAATAATGTGAGATGATGCTCTGAAACAGGATTTACAGTAAACTTACCAAGTAGCCTGAAAACTGCTGCTACACAGACGTCTCGGAACGGTGTTTGCTCTGTTCTTGCTTGCCTCAGCCAAGTGTTCAGGATCAGCCAAAGATCCTTCCTAGTAAATAAAAAAGAGGAGAAATGGATATGTTGAGGGTCTTTGTGGTGGTTATGGAGCAGCCATTGTGGTTTTATGATCACTTGTGATTTTATGCAACATGAATGGGAACTTTTCAATATTTTAAACGACCACTAGATTATTGACCGTTAATGGAAAAAGTCAGGAATAAGAACTAGGTCACAGGTTAAAGGTGCTTTTTACTCGTCACATGTACCTTACAGCACAGAGAAATTCTTTCTTCACATACCCCAGTGACGATAGAAAGCCGGGGGCAGAGCACTGGGTCAGCCATTACTGGAACTTGGTGATCCTGGGGCTTGAACCCCTGACCTTCACCACTGAGCTACCACTTCCTAAATAGAGACCCTTCCATGGTGAAATACTTACAGCTAAAGTTACAGAATTCTCTCTGACTGTCTGAACACTATTCCTGGAAACTTAATTTATAAATGCACAATAAACATTTTCTCACAGAAACATCACCATATCAACAATTACCACATTTTTCCCTATGAGATCTTATTGTATTAAAAATTAGATATAAAAATGGCTGTTTAAATATTAACTTTACAATATGCTGAAGATGTTTTGCATTCAGTACCGTATAATATTGGTAATGGTCCAAGTCCAGCCCAGTTGTGCACACAGAAGATCCAGGCTGAAGATGTAGTTCCAGGTAGCAGGGCAGAGATCATAACCATACCAGCTGTTCTCCAGGAACCTCAGACTGCTGTCTTCCAGAAAAGACTTCAGGGTGCTGGTGATAGCATTGTGGATGTTTCCCGGAGGCTCCTGGGAGAAAACACATCATTATTTAATACCCACTAAATTTACACTGATACTTGGAAATCAAAGGTAGATTAGGAGGCAGTAAAATACTTGATAAAGTCCAGTTAAAAAAAAAAGAAAAAACACTGAGAGGAACACTGAGGATCAGCTTCTTACCTCATCCCAGTGCAGATACTTGGTGAGCAAGTGAAATATCTTTCCCTTTGCTTTCAGGTTGCTCACTATGTGAATTGCTCGGCATAAAGAACTTTCATGGGACAAAAAACTTGGCCATGCTGTCACCATGACCATAATCACTTTGGGGGCTTCAAGAAAATCTGCAAAGCAACAAAACAATAGAACATAAATACATGGTATAAAAAGGAATACATTGGATATAAAAAGTTGACACAACTTATAAAATTGCAGGTTTTTTTAAATATAAGACAGAAATAACAATATAGATAATATGAATATGCAAACACATCAAAATGATTACAAAAGATTCATTAATTTAACTACAACCATGTAGGAAAATGTGTTATGGTCCAACGAGACAAAGGTTAAACGTATTTCCCATAAATCTAAAAGCTATGTTTGGTGCAAAGCTGATACAGAGCATCCTTCAAGTAACATCATACCAACATGGTGGTATGGTGGGGGGCAGCACTATGCTTTGGAGCTGCTTTTCTTCAGCTGGGCAGAAGCTTCTGTCCTCTGTGAAGAAGCTGAAAATAAAGAGGAGTTCACATTTTAACATCACAATGACCAGAAGCACATATCAAAATTAGAAAAGGATCATCACAGTACTGGAATGCTCCAGCCAGAGCCCAGACCTCAACCCAATCCAAAACCTATGGAATAACCTACAATGAGCCATACACAGGAGATCACCTGCAATTTAAAGAAACATTTTTGCAAAGTAGAGTAGATAAAATTCCAAAGTGTAGATGTGGGAAGTTAATAGAGATTATTCACAAAGACTTGATGCCATAATAAAGGCAAGTTGTGCTTCCACAAAGTATTAGTTATGGGGGATTTTCAGACTTATGCAATCAAGCTGTGATCGTTTTTATTTAAAAAGTTACCAATTAATAATTATTTCTTTTGTCTCTGGATATTTATATTTAAAAAAAAACTGCCATTTTATAAGGGTGTGTAAACTTTTTACATCCACTGTACATCACCAACAACAAGACACAATTGTCTTCTTTGTATCAGTGTCCAGATCATTTTTAGTAGATAAGTAATGAAATATCAGTATAATCTCACCTTCTTTAAGGAGTCTGTAGGCGAGAGCATGTGCTTTGTGAGAGTCTCCTCTCTGTTGACATACGCCTACATAAACCCTACAGAGAGACTGCAGGAGATCATGTCCCATAAACCCTCTCTCCACCTTGATCTTCTCCAAAATCACAAACAGAAACGTCTCTGCTAAGGACTACATGAGATGGAGGAAATTTTTAAGCTTCCAAGTGAATAAACATGTATTTAAATCATGTATTTAAAACAAATATTAGGAAGTTAAGACTTGACTGTAGACTGGGTTTAGGAAAACTATTAGATATTGTATAAAATGTACAAAATTTGACATGATAAATCATATCTACTGTTCAGTTTAAGAACATCAGGACCAGTGAATTATGGATCAACTTTAAAAAATGAGAAACTCAAATCCACAGCTAAAGAATAAAGTGTTTAAATCGCATGCACACTAAATAAAACAGAAGATAAGAACTGACCTCGTTTACACAAAACTCAGAAATGATGTGTTTCTCTTCATCTCTCAGAACAGGAAGTTCTCTTTGCTGTGGGCTTTGGGTCTGTATGAATATAAAATAAATTTATATCATTTGTCACACGCCCTTATCCCGAGAGACTTACAATATTTCTTCCTAGATCTTAAAAAATGACTGTTACACATTTAGGTTCATTAAGACGGTGAAGAATTTGCCTTGTCAACACTTTTTCCATTAATGTTCCAATACTTTTGGTGATAATGTACATACTAGGTTTAGCACATGCTAAGATTAAACTGTTTATCCACTAAAATTAGATTACAACATGTCACATTTAAATACGTTTATCAGCTTCCTGCTTGTTTATTTTTTATTATTATTATTTTTAATAATTGTATTATTAATTATTTGTGTTAATTTATTCCATATTCAATGCAAATACAGAACACATCAAAATGCATAGAAACTTAGTATTAGAGATTTTACTGTTACCTTTGTTCAACTTGTTCTCCACTTTGTAAAGTTTTTCCTGTTGAGGATCGAAAACAAAAAACAGATTTAGTTTTATTAGTCACATTTCTCACTAAAAGTTCAATAATGTCTGCATTTAAAAATGGAAAGAAAGTACCTCCATTAAGCGAAAGCTTTTCTCCATGCTGCTGATTTTGTATTTCAGGCCTCGGATTTCCAGATTTTGTCTGGTGTTCACTTCTGTAAAATAATTTACAAAATGAAATGAAAAGGTGCTCAGATCACATTATCACATTATATGTGTATTTTAATAGAACTGAATCATGCAGTAATAATCAACTTGTACTTTCTTACACACCTTTAAGTGCCAGAAGCTGGTTTTCAACACTGGCATTTCTGTGGAAGGGAAAAGAAACATTTAGATAAAACATTATATAATATATTATTATATTACATATTATATAGTATCACTGCAATGATTGGAATAAATTATAAAGAGCAAAAAACATACTTGTGAGTGTTGCTGAGTAGCATAAGGCTCTTAATGACCTGAAGCTCCTGCTGGCTTATGCTCTTCTTTTCCATTTCTGTATTAATGTTTATTTTATTCTACTTAATAATAATAATAATAATAATAATAATAATAATAATAATAATAATAATAATAATAATGTTATTAGGTTCAGCAGGTTCACAGAATAATTTACGAGTCACTGTTCTATAAACAATAAAACATTTTATTTTTAATGACTGAAAATGCTACAAAAATGTCACATGATGAAGTATAATAATGCAAACACACAAAGATCCAAATACAATTTCCAAATGATGTATATATTAGTAAGGGGGATTTAACAATAAATATAAACATTTATGAATAAAAAGTTCCAAAGTGGGTTAAAAAAAACAACCTAATAATAAACAACAATAGATACAAATATTAAATCCACAAATTTATTATAACACAACTATATAATATTAGCAAACAATATTTATAAACTGTAACATTAACACGTCTCTGAATGACTTAAAACAGGAAGAAATGATTAAAGGAGCAGAACTGGAAGAAACAGCAGGACTGGATGCAGATGAAGGACTGGATGAAGGAGATGGACTTTGACTACCAGGCTGTAAAGACACATATTGTATATTATAATTTAAGCATAATAATAATAATGCTGATGATGATAATGACACATGAAGGGCTTTTTAAATGACATGAATCTGCATTGGTACATTTACATTAGGTTTGGCTGCTGAATTGTTGCTGAAGGATCCAGCTTTTAAATGTCCCATATAATGAAAAGAGACTTTTGATAAAATAAGTGTTAAAGTTAAATAAGTACATTAAGAAAACAATGCATACATTTTAAGTACTTTATTATTGCAATTTCCAGCAAAAATATTACATCACACAGTAACAAGAGATTTATTTTCATTCACATTCACATGCAAAGAAAAAATTAATGAAATGAGAAGAAATAAAACTGCTGAAATTTAAGAAAGAAAAATCCAATGTTATTTAAACTTTACAGAAAAAAGGCATTTTCTTTTCTTCTTGTTTACACTGAAATAATGCAAACAAATTCACAAATAAATTCATTAATTCGCTGCGGAGGAAAAAAATACAAACAGAAACCACATCAGGAACTTATTGAGCGCCATAACCGACCACGTGACCACTAGGCTGCTTTTCAGGCCAAGTGATGGCGCTACATGCTCTGTACAAGTCTGTGATGAAAATCTACAAATGTTTCACGGATTCTTTCATTCCGTCGTACTTCACCTTCATGGTACAGTAAACATCCTGGTACTGTTCCCACTCCTAAAACACAACCATGGAACAGAAGAGCTTTAATCTTTACATCCATTCAATCAACAAGAAACTCAGCATCTCCAACTAGAAATACAATTTTTCTTCTCTTCAAGTTCATACAGCATGTGGAGGAACTCATCATGTACTGCTTAATGCAAGGAGTTTCCCACTTACTGCCATTAACCTGCTGCACTTCCTGTTAGTCTGAAGAAGCTCTTCCTCTTTCAGCTCAGCTGAGGCTACAGTAAGTCCATGTCTGATACCAGTTTGTAGATCTCTTTCTGTAGCTGAACACTGGACTCCAGCACCTGCTCGTGTTTCTTCTCAGCTTCATCCAAAAGACCTGGAAGTTTTACAAGAAAAAGCTTGTCGGTTTAATTGACGTCTACACAGACATTTAAACACTTGATACCTGTAGTGACTCCTTGCTGTAGGTTACAGTTTCCCTCAGATGATTGTACTGGTACTTCAGGACACTGTGAGTCTCTCACTCCTGCTCACACTCCTAAAACACTGCTATGAGGAAGAGGATCACGGATTCAGTCATTAATGTTCACATCCACAATGAGACTCTTCATTCAGCTGTACAATCATTTACACCAGGATTACGTTTCTCACCTTGGTGTTGATCACACACTCTCTGTGTGTCTCACTGAGCCGTTCCTCCAACTCCATCACTCTGTCCTCCAGGTTGGACCGCTCGCTGTCCACCGGTACACGGGACAGCAGACTGCAGTTCACTGGAAGTATTTAATGTTTTTTCTGATGAACACAGAACAAATCAGCAGCCTCTGTGGTGATATTTCACTTATTGTTCTCTATAAAAAAAAAATGTGTAGTAGACTTATCACAATGTGTTCTCACATTCATAAAAATACACCCAAAAAGTGTAAAATAATCACACAGATAGATAAAGTAACATCACACAAAGATTTGAGTGAAAAAAATAAATATAAAAGTCTTCTTCTTTCAGCTGCTACCGTTAGGGGGCGCCACAACGTCATATTTTTCTACACTACCCTGTTTTACATTTCTGTCTCTTAAAAAAAAATATATATATTATATAATATATAAGAAATTCATATCGAAATAAATTAACTTTTCATAAATGTAGGAGAAACCCACCACTTCAATGAGATTACAATAAAGAAAGAGAAGAGGAGGAATCAGGACAGGAAGTGACATCAGCTTCTATTATCAAGGCATTTAAGAGAAGCACCCATTTTGATCAGGTAACTACATTTTTAAACACAGATATGAGTATAAACATGACAAATCAACAGTTTTGTATGAGTTGAAACAGGACATGTAAATTGAACAGGGTAAATTATACACCTGTAACATCTATAGGTTTAAAACGAGGAAAAGGGTTGTTACGTCACAGGCGATGTGGGCGTGGCTAAATAACGCTGATGTGAAGCGGAATCCAGAGATTCATCGTGTTTCATCTGTAAGTTTCTCCATCAAACTATTTTCTATTCAACATGTTTTTATTATTTATAGTGTCATTTTCTTATAGGAAAGATTTTTTTATACTTTTGAAGACTTTTGCGGAAGTATTTCTTCCCGTGATGCATTGCGGGATGCATAAATTAACCAGTTAATATATATATATATATATATATATATATATATATATATATATATATATATATATATAAAATATAATGAAATTAATTGGGTGAACTTTTTCCTCTACAATGATCGTGTCAATTGTAAAGATCTCTTGGTATAAATACAGTATGTATGGAGTAAAAACAACCTGTACATTTCTCACTTCCAGACAGTATTATGAGATGTTCATCTGCTGGAAGTTCATGTTTAATGTGCATGTTTTATAGGATTTATAAGCTGAATAAATGTTTTAATATTGGTTTAATTTTAAAAACACTTCTGTCGAGAAATTACAGACTCAATCATAGACAGTATTCCACAATCTCACACCATGGCTGTATAATAATTGCATGTGCACATTTAGTACTTATAATTCATTGATGATACATTTGTCTAGAATACATTCAGAGAAAAATGTGGTACTTGAAGACGGTAAATATTTGGCAGTTAATTACGCATTTCACTTTAAGCAGCTATTTGTGGAGAGGGACATGTTTATTTATTTAAATTCCCTACATGCAATGCCCCCCTAACCCTAACCCTAACTGTAACTCTACCTCCCCACCAGGTGTGGTGCCACTGTGCACTGCATATTACTGCATACCCCATATTTGCACCCCTGGTCAGACACTGTGAATGACACACATGTGGTACATGCACACAGCTCCAGCCTGCTCTCTCTGCTGCTTTGCATGACTCTGTGTTGTTGCATTTCAAAACAAATGTATCATTAACAGTAGGAAAGGCTTTTTGCTGGTTAAGAATCGGACACATGTGAAACTCACATACTGGTGCTGTATTTAATAAATCGTGTTTGTAAAGCAAATAATCCAGATTGTGGTGTGTGTGTGTGTGTGTGTGTGTGTGTTTGATTTTCAGCTCTCGAACAGACATGGATCGCTCTCCTTATGCCCCTGACAGCCCCACGGAGCCCACAGCGCCTTCTACAGCACCATGCACAACACCCTGCACCACCACCACGTCTTGCACCATGGAGGTCTCTGAAGCCCAGGTTTTCTGTAATGATGACCTCCCAGACCTGGAGTGTGCCGTGTGTTTCAGTCAGTTCAACAACGTCTTCAACACACCCAAAGTGCTGCAATGTGGCCACACCTTCTGCCTGGAGTGCCTCGCACGCATCAACATAAAATCCTCTCAGCCCGACAGCCTGCAGTGCCCTCTGTGCAGAGCGTACACCCCTGTGCCCACCCTGGGCCTCCCTAAACTGGCGACAGACAGCGTGGTGCTGTCCTGCCTCCCCGAGGCCATGCAGCGTGTCTACAGCATCCACTTCAACCGCAACAGAGGCAAGCTGCAGTTGAAGGGCATCCCCAGCTCTGTCCCACCTTCCCCGAACCGTCAGCACCGCAGCCTGGACCTCGGGGAGCAAGTCAACACTGAGCTGGAACATTATCCACCCAGCGGTGTCTGCCCCCGCTTCATCCTGATCATGGAGATAGCATTCCTTATCATCGGTTTCTGCCTCCTTTTCTTAGTTTTTCACTTACACAATTTAAAGCCAGAGATTGGCTTACATGCACACGATTTACCTTGACTGTTGATTTGTGTAAAGCTGCTTTGAGACAATGTCTGCTGTGAAAAGCGCTATAGAAAAAAACTTGACTTGACTTGTTAGTGTTAAGATGTTTCTCACACAGTTTCACACACACACATTCCTTTGTCTGTTCAGTGTCTATAGAATATTTATGATGTTAGTCTGTAAGGTAAACAGGAGTCTAATCTGGCTCACACATCTCCAGCTAGTATATCCTCTTGTCTAAACAGGAAACAAGTTTCGTCAGCCTTTTCTCTTCCCTGTGTGTATATACACGTTCTGCTGCCTGCAATAAACAGAAGAGGAAGCATTTGCTGTGTGCCATGTGATTCTTCCTGATATCAGAAAGGCACCACGGGCATAGCAGGTCATATGGAAAACCTCTCCAAGATTTAAGTTTCGTTTGGGCATGATAAAAATCTAACAGTTTTGGTGTCAGAAGCGAGATACTTTCAGCAATATCCAAAGGGAAATCACGCATCAAGGTAAGTTTTAGGATACTTCCTTGTTTGTGGGGATTGTCCCGTATGCCAGCCAATAGGGCTGCATATGTGTTCGTGTCTTGGTTATGCATTAATTGTTTAATGATAATTTCCTTTGGAGGGATGATTTTGTCACGACATTGGTTTCCTCACCTTAGATGTAAGATGCAAGATTAGAAGACGTTTTTTACGGTCTGTCTAGTACAGGCGATATTGTCTGAAGTATCCAAAAGAATCCACGATAATTTTTATATGCCCGAAAAAATAGATTTATGAAAAATTAATGCGAAAAGGAACTAAAGAAAAACGGACATTTTAAAAAGACTGTAACATTTTTCAAAAGACTTCAATCTTGTTTTGGCTTTATAGTCGATTTTTTTTCTCCTAACTTACAAAATTTGTGATCCAATTGGAGAGACTGGATTACTCTTTTGTTTGAAGACTGCGATCCCCTGGTGCCTTGCAGCTGTATTGTCTAAGTGTTATGTGTTGTGTGTATTGTCTATGTATTAAGTGTTGTGTGTCTGTTCTTTGTTCTGTGTAAAGATTGGATGTATAGGAATTGTGCTGGTTATTGAACTAATCCTTATTTAGATCATTTGGCATTATGGAGTAAAATTGTATTACATCTAGATACTTTTTCCTAGAGATTTAGATGCTGCTTGAGGTTTCTGCTATGCTCCAGGTTAAGTTAACCCGTTATGCTCTGCACTGCAACAGGAAGTGGTGCATTTCAGCCTCAGCACAAAACTCAAGGAGGAGGTCCTAGAAAAAGGGAAGTTCATCTTTAGGAATAGATAGATTTCCAATTTCATGTCCTGTAACTCACCTTTTGCCTGTAGTGACACCGACTGGTACAATTTTTATCATAGCTTTACAATAATTCCAAACTCGCCTTTAAACCTTTTAGGAAGAGATATGATGCACAAAATGAGAATGGAAATTCTGTTTTTTGAAACCAATGTCTCCCTGTCTTTTTCTTCTGTCCTTATGCTATCAACTGAGCCACAGAGGTCCTGCCTGATGAACCAAATTTAGGTGAAGTTAACCCTAAATTATGGGCCTCTCACAAAGATGAGGCAGGTTTAATCCAGGTAAAACCGTATCATGCACTCATGAAAACACATCATCCGATTTTTGTTAAACAATATCCATTGTCGAAAGAGAAAAATGTTGGCATTGCTCCAGTTATTGACAATTTATTGTCACAAGGTGTTTTGATCGAGACACAAGACCGTATAACACATCGATTAATCCTGTCTTGAAGGCAGATAAAAAATGCTGGAGGCTAACACAGGATTTACGTGAGATTAATAAATTAGTTATTCCGTTAGCTCCTTTGGTGCCCGATGTAGCTATCATTGTTAACTCTATACCAGAGACTCACAGATTTTTTACTGTGATTGATCTTTGTTCTGCTTTTTTCTGTGTCCCTTTGGCCTCAGAGACGCAGCCGCTTTTCGCATTTACCTATAGGGGACGTCAATTCACCTGGACCCGTCTTCCTCAGGGTTTTGTTGACTCGCCAGCCGTATTCTCCGCTGTAGTGCACAGAACTTTGGCTGATATCCACCTTCCAGAAACAACCTGGATCCTTCAATACGCAGATGACATCCTCATCACATGACTGACTGAGCAGGACTGCTACACAGCATCAGTGATTGTCTGCAATGTCCTGGCTCATCCTGGATTTAAAGCTTCACACCAGAAACTACAGTGGGTGAAGAGAAAGGTCTCATATCTGGGCCATGTGATCTCAGAAGGCCAACGTAAGATATCGCAGGACCGAGTGCAGCTTGTGACTGGGTTTTCAAGACCTCAGACTGTGAAACAGATGCAGAGCTTCTTGGGACTGGTGAACTACTGCCGAGCATGGATCCCTGACTGCGCACAGCATGATAAAGTTTTGAGTAGTGCTATTGATCACAAAGCTCCTCTATCACATCTCATTCTGTGGACTCATGAAATGACTGACAGTTTTGCTGCCCTCAAGAAGGCTATACAGTCTGCTCCAGCTCTAGGTCTTCCGAATAATGCTAAGCCTTTTTACCTCTATGTGCACGAGCGTGGTGGTACGGCTGTGGGGATCCTAGCCCAGGAACACGGTGACAGATATCGCCCTGTTGCGTATCTTTCCAAATCTTTAGACAACATAGCACAAGGGTTGCCCTCGTGCTTGTGTGCAGTGGCTGCTGCGGCTCTGATGGTCCGGGATGCTGAGAAAACGGTGCTGTCACATCCTTTGATACTGTACACCTCACAACAGGTAACAGCTATTTTACACAACATATGACAGCACAACGTAGATCTGGTTATGAGACCACGCTCTTGGGTACGGAAAACGTAACTATTAAGCCTCTTCTCAGCCGCATTCAGCTGTAGTAGCTCTGCGTGATCTGCTAGACGATATTGACTTAGATGGTTTTGACGACACACATGATTTCCTTAAACACATTGAACAAGAGACCTCTTGTAGGCCCGATCTTTAAGATACGGCCCTGGAAGAGTGTGATTGTCTATATGTAGATGTTCATGTTCAAATCCTTCTGGCGTGTATTTATGTGGATATGCGGTTGTAAGATTACCTGATGTAATAGTTGAAGCTAAATCATTACCATACACATCAGCAAGCTGCAGAGTTGGTGGCACTTACAAGAGCATGTCAGTAGTCTGAAGGTAAAGTAGTGACTGTATACAGTATACACTGATTCTAAGTATGCTTATGGTGTTGTGCATGATTTTGCCACATGGAAGCAAAAAGACTTTAAAACAGCTGATGGAAAGCCCATAGCACATTTTAATCTTATAGGCGACTTCTTAAAAGCTGTTCAACTCCCTGCCAAAGTGGCCATAGTTACACATATACCAGCTGTAGGAAATGTGAGATATCTGTTGGTTATAGTTGACAGATTCAGTAAGTGGCCAGAAGCATTTGCATGTGCTACAGAGAATGCTAAAACGGTTGTCAAAATATTAACAAAAGAGATCATCTCAAGGTTTGGAATTCCTAGTGTGAATAAAAGTGATAACGGCACACCTTTTGCTTCGAAGGTAACACAACTTTTGGCTAAAAGCTTAGCAAGTGACTGTTATTTTAATAATCCCTATCACCTACAGTCAGCTGGAGTGGTAAAGAGAACAAACAGAACCATTAAGGAACGTATTACCAAAGCCTGCATTGAAACAGGCCGAAATTGGACTATTGTTCTCCCGGTAGTACTCACAGAAATGAGAATGACCCCATCTTCAACAAAACTAACCCTTTAAAGGTTTTATGTTCTAACCTTTCCCGACCCCATGGGTCAGCGGACACACTGGCATTTCTTCTTTAGGTAACCTGGAAGTGATGGTGGACGACTACGTTTCTGCCCTGGTTGAGAAATTGAATTCTATCAGTGCTGATGTCTCACTAACTCTTCCTCTGCCCACAGATAAGCCAACACACCCTTTTGTGCCTAATCAGCAGGTCCTGATAAGAAGTCTGAAGCCTACCAAGGTCTGTGAGCCGAAGTATCTGGGTCCAGCGACTGTTCTAGCTGTAACCAGAACTGGAGTTCTGACTAATTATCAGCCACAGTGGATACACACAAGCAGGATTAAAACAGCACCCACTTAATCTATGCACTAATTGGTCTGTTGGCCTAAGAAGCCTACCTAAGTGAGTATTCAGGGCTGAAACAGTTGAGAGCCCACAGAAAGATCCTTTCTTTATAGTAGAAAGGGGGCCACCTCCGGGGTGAAGATCTGACTCACTTGACTGTTTAGTTTAGCTCACCCTGATACCTGCTCTAGGTCTAAATTCTATACAATATGTGCATAGTTGTAACTAGACTCCGAATTTTTCATTATTCTCTTTAAATACATTATTCAGTGAGAAGAAACTGTTCTGTATACCTTATAATACTGCTAATAGACATATTGGAATTATACTTTGTATGTTGCAATGTTTGATGACGATGGTAAGAGTGGTGATGATGAAGGATTATATGCATGTAGGGAATTAAATGGAATCTGAATGTTTTGTTTGTCTTTGTTTGTCATTTGCAGTTTATGTCACCGGTTCTGTTCTCAGGATGAACATCCTATGTTTTGGTGTGTAATGCTAAATCATAAATGATTTAAAGTGGCCATTGTTAGTGTTAAGATGATTCTCACACTATCTCACACACATTTCTTTGTCTGTTCAGTGTCTATAGAATATTTACGATGTTAGTATGTAAGGTAAACAGAGTCTTATCAGGGCTTACACATCTCCGGCTAGTATATCCTCTTGTCTAAACAGGAAACAACTTTAGGTCAGCTTTCTCTCCAATGTGTGTATATATACGTTCTGCTGCCTGCAATAAACCGAAGAAGACCATTTGCTGTGTGCGGTGTGATTCTTCCCTGAATTCAGAAAGGCACTACGGGCATCGCAGATTGTATAGAAAACCTCTCCAAGAATTAAGTTTCGTTTGGGCATGATAAATATCTAACATTCACCCTTGTTCACTTTTTGAATATAATAAATAAAAATAAATAAACAGACATTTTGTTTTATTTAAATGTTTACTTTTTGTGTAAATAATAAAAATGGACATGAATAAAAAACTTTTCAGAGCCTGGAACATCAACTAAATTAATATAAAATAAAAAAACAGGCCAAGGTTTTCACTTGTATGTTCCTTTCTTTAATAATGAAGTAATTTCTGTAGCACTCAGCGATTCTCCTCTGTCTTGAGCTTCAGACATTTTGCCTCAGTGTGCTCTAGTAGTCTAGTAGTGTTTTTAGTCATTTTTATTATTTAAAAAAAAACTTAAGACCATTTTGCAGGAGACTCGCGAATGATTTAAATCTTCCAAAACCCACACAATCGAGTATTTCAACGACCGCAACCGTATTCACCAATCAAATCTTACAAGTGCCATCATGCAGCATTACACACGGGGGTCACCACAGGATTTATATGTTTACAGTAATTACACTGATCATTAACACTGTGGCAAAATCACAGCATGAATTAGTGGCATCACCACCCGAGATACAATTTGAAGATGAAAATGTGACATGTGAACACGTTTCTTCATGCCAGTTTTGTCATAAACATCATTATAGTTAGGACTGAAAATGAGGACATAAAGAGAGTAACGACTGTGTGAGAGCGTAATGGCTGCATTTCCAGACTTATTGAAGGAAAATATGTAGTTCTATCTATCTATCTATCTATCTATCTATCTATCTATCTATCTATCTATCTATCTATCTATCTATCTATCTATTTACGGTATATATACATTATTTTGCCAAAACTTCGCGGACACCTGGTCATAAGTACGGTATGTGCTTTTTGAGCATCACATTCTACATTTAGTCCCAATTTGTGCTGATATTTTCCTCCACTCTTCTGGGAAGATGTTTTACTAGATTTTGGAGTCTGCTTGTGGACATTTCATCATCAGAACAAGAGTGTTAGTAAAGTCAGGTAGTGATGTAGGTGAGGTGAGGAGGCCTGGGGTTTTTCTTTCCTCTCAGTTTAACAGCAGTTACTGAAGCACACAGAGGAACAACTCAGTCATACACTAGGACACATTTCACTACCACATTTATACCTGTTTTTACATCTTTATTATTTCCTACAGTGTCCATTCACTGTATAAATGTAGATCAAAATACAGAAAAGGACATGAAAAGCGAAATACAATTATTTACCAACATTAGCTAGGCTAACTAGACAGCTAGCTATTCTTGCTTCTATAGTTTTCTTCCTCAGTCTAACTACCAGATTTTTAGTGAACCATAAGTAAACTTTATTTTATTTATTTATTTATTCGACTTTTAGTCAAAAAGTAGACGTTTCTAATAAACCAACAAACACAAAAGCAGCGCTAGCAAACCCGGCTAGCATGAGGCTAATGATAATGTCTCCTACACTATTAGCCGAAAGGTCCATTTCTGCTCACTGCAACATTTATGGAAATATTATCACTCTTTATTATCATTCTTTATTTAATTTAGACAAATGTATCCACTTTTTCCGGCAAGTCTGTGATCTTTATGCTAATGATCAGGAGTAAACACAAAATGAGGAACATCGCTTTTCCCCTCTTCACTCCGGTACCGATGGTCCTGATCACCTTTCCGCTTGTTTGGGGATTTTATGGGTGATTTGTTTCTAAATAATAATAATAATAATAATAATAATAAATGATAAACTCTGTGTTTTAAAGAAAATAAAATCCATAAAGCTCGAAAACTCACCGTTCCAGGGGTCGTACAAATCGCTTCATCCCAGCAGAGGGTCTTCATCCTCCACCTGGAACACGCCGTCTCTCGGAGCTACAGGAGGAAAATCAAAGTGATGCTGAGGAAAGAAAAGTCCAAACAAATAATATCAAATATATCATATAAAATATTTCATATAATAAAAATCAAAAGTGATCTTTTCAGAGTTGAATCCCAGTGGAAACGCGACTGATCTGAAGCTGCTGCTTTTTAGCTGATACACACTGTGTGGTCAAAAGTATTTGGACACTTGTCTTTTCCAGCCAGATGTGGTTCATAAATTCACCTAAAATGCACTTAAATGCTCCATCCAGCAAATAAACATGCAAACTGTTAAAACACTTCATATAAACAGAATGTAGAATCACTGAAAGCATTTTAAATGGGATTTAAATACCGCTACAGAGGGAAGCAGGAGCTTTTCTGTAGCTATTATTGCTTTTATGTTCATGGCACAGGACCAAATATCAGTTTATTTTATCTTTCCATAATGAGCTGGAATAAAACATAAATGCTGTGGTGACCCCCGTGTGTAATGCTGCATGATGGCACTGCTGGAGGATTACACCAATGGAAGATTAAGGAGAGAAAGAGTCTCCAGGGACCATGATGATTTCTTGGCCCATGATGATGACTGGATAATAAGCTGATTTAGATTCCTACAGCTGTGCTCCTGGATCTATGTGCTGAATTGGGTCCAGTACTACAGAGGGCAACACGCCAGAACCATGCCATCCCCGTCCAAATACAGGTCCTCACCACTCTGGGGTTAATGACAACAGGTTGTTTCTAGTGGGAAATGGTGTGTGGTGTTTTGCACAATGTGGCACTGAGGACCAGTTTCCCTCTCCCTCCTGACCTCCCCTCAGCATTATGACCCCGAGCCACAGCCCCCTGCCCCACAAGAGGGATATAAACAAGATGCAAGAATCCATGAGGAAAAAAAACCTGGAGCTTAACACACTCAAAACAGTGGAGATGATTGTGGATTTTAGGTGAACCCCCCCTGCTCTCCCCTCACTCACCATCATGAACAGCACTATGGCAGCAGTGGAGTCATTCAGGTTCCTGGGCACCACCATCTCTCAGGGCATGTAATGGGACAATCACATCGACTCCATTGTTAAAAAGGCTTAACAGAGGATGTACTTCCTTCACCAGCTTAGAAAGTTTAAAAGGAATTGCTTTAATAACTGTCTGGTTCTGCTCAGCTGTAAAATCAGACATCAGAGGACTACAGAGGACAGTTTAGACGGCTGCAATGGTTATCGGTCCTTATGTCCACTTTTCAAGAACTGTATACATCCAGAGTGAGAAAAAGGGCTTTGAAAATCGTGTTAACCACTACACAATGGAACCAGTTAAGGGACCCTAATGGTGGAATTTCTTTCCCGCTAGCAGGATACGGTTACTTTATATTTACAGTTGTGTTCAAAATTATTCAACCCCCACTGAAATTGATTGTTTTGTTCGGTTTGACATTGATTATGATCATTCAGTCATCCTGCTTACAATTAAATCAAAAAGGCACGTGTAGGTCAGACAAATATAACATAATATTTATAATGAAATAACCACAAATGTCTTTTCTGAGCTCAGTTTTATTCAACCCCCAAGTGACATTCAATCTTAGTACTTAGTACAACATCCTTTTACAGTTATAACAGCTTTTAAACGTGAAGCATAGCTTGACACAAGTGTCTTGCAGCGATCTACAGGTATCTTCGCCCATTCATCATGGGCAAAAGCTTCCAGTTCAGTCACATTCTTAGGCTTCCGCCCTGCAACTGCTTTCTTTAAGTCCCACCAGAGGTTCTCAATCGGATTTAAGTCTGGTGACTGCGATGGCCACTTCAAAATGTTCCAGCCTTTAATCTGCAACCATGCTCTAGTGGACTTGGAGGTATGCTTGGGATCATTGTCCTGTTGAAAGGTCCAACGTCTTTCAAGCCTCAGGTTTGTGACGGACTGCATCACATTGTCATCCAATATCTCCTGGTACTGAAGAGAATTCATGGTACCTTGCACACGCTGAAGCTTCCCAGTACCTGCAGAAGCAAAACAGCCCCAAAGCATGATTGACCCCCCGCCATGCTTCACAGTAGGCAAGGTGTTCTTTTCTTCATAGGCCTTGTTCTTCCTCCTAGAAACATAGCGTTGATCGATGGGCCCAAACAGTTCTAATTTTGTTTCATCAGTCCACAGAACACTATCCCAAAACTTCTGTGGTTTGTCCACATGACTTTTGGCATACTGCAGTCGACTCTTCTTATTCTTTGGGGACAGCAAGGGGGTGCGCCTGGGAGTTCTGGCATGGAGGCCTTCATTACGCAGGGTGCGCCGTATTGTCTGAGCAGAAACTTCAGTACCCACATCTGACAAATCTTTTCTCAGTTCCTCAGCAGTCACACAGGGACTTTTCTCCACTCTACGCTTCAGGTAGCGCACAGCTGTCGAAGTCAGCATCTTCTTTCTGCCACGACCAGGTAGCGTTTCAACAGTGCCCTTTGCCTTGAATTTGCGAATGATGCTTCCTATGGTGTCTCTTGGTATGTTTAACATCTTTGCAATCTTCTTATAGCCATTGCCCTTCCTGTGAAGAGTAATCACCTGTTCTCTTGTCTTTCTGGACCATTCTCTTGACCTCACCATGTTTGTAACCACACCAGTAAATGTCTAGAAGGAGCTGAGTATCACAGTCATTTTAAAGCTGCCTAATTGGTGCTTATTAGGCTTTATTGCTGCTCCCTGATATCCACAGGTGTTTTCAATACCTGATTGAAAACACTTCATTGAACCTCTGTTCTTCAGAGTGGTAGTCTTTAAGGGGTTGAATAATTATGTCAATGAAGAATTCACAAAAGAAACATTTACTACTGTATTACAAAAATAATTGATGTCATTTTAGTTGCATATGGTTCTTTAAGAAGTCCTTGTAGGATTTCATTCTGAATACAATTACAAATGTACACTAAATTACCTAAAACCATTTACAGCATTGGGGGTTGAATAATTTTGAACACAACTGTATTTTCATTGTGTTTTTTTATTTAAAAACTTGGCCACCTAGCACATGGGACTCAGCTTTTGTCTCTCTTCTTAAAGTGTTACGACCACTTTTGTGTGAAGCAGAGGAGATCACAACCACGCTATGGTTTTTAACTATTTAAATGGTGCTAAAAAGAGCTATGCTAAAAAAAAGCTCCTGAAATACTAGACATTTGCTGATAATTCAACATGATGATATATTTTCTGTGTTTTAGACCGGATGTTATGTGAAGCATGTTATGTTGTACGCCTAAGATCAGAAATAACCACAGGGTTAACAAGGTTAAGAATACCCAAAAACTTACTGAAATGTGAAATGCTGTTTTCCCCACTATTTTTAATACTAACTTACAATGGTGACGACTTTCCTTTGTGAAAGGGTCTTCACTCAGGTAGATCAATTTCCCCCCAAGTAGTGCTCTGTGGCGTAGCTGGATGATCATTAATCACGTGTTTAGCATTAACGTTAGCCAAAACTGTTAGCCAAAACAGAACACGGACGGTGAAATTAAACTGACCAGCTGGCAGAGGATTCTGTCTGGTCTTTAAGCCGTCCTCTAACGCAAATCAAGCAAAGATTTATCCAAAAAGAAAGATTCATTCTCAATTTAGCATTTGTAATTAGCATTAGGCGTATGACTGTGTATCATGTGGCTTTCGTATTATTCTTTGACTTAAATACCAGAGATTCTATTAACTCCTTTCACAACACAACCCATTTAAATACAGTTTATTGTAATAATTACAACTTACACAATAATCGTGTATTTTGAAACATTTCATTCAAATTTTACAAAGTGAACTGTCCAGACTTTTTTTCTCTCGTTTTTTTTTTTTTTTTACTGGAATGGGTGATAGTCGTCTGATCCAGTGCGGCAGGGGAGCAGATATAGAACTGTGAGACTGCAGTGCAGACCACACCGCATCGTGAAACCTCAAATCACCATCGTGACATCTCGATGAGAATACCATTGAGTCTGTTCCGATTGAGCCACAGAAGGTGATGGTGTAGTACGTTACAAAGGTGCTTTGCATGACGAAGTCCGTGAACAGAAAACTGTGAGTGCTCGGAGCAACCAGCGAGCGTGCAGGAACTCCAAATGACTGGACAAGGGTAATAGCCCTATGCACATGATAGATACGGGTGATCAGCTGAAGTCCTGCAGTAAGATCATAGACAGAGTTCTGGATGGAATCTAGCCACATTCCATCTGGGGAGAACATGTCAGCGTGGTGCAGAATGTCCATCACCGGTCTGAACCGGTCCGCATCAGTTTTCCAAACGAATTCGTCCTTTTTTGGTGGAAACCTGTACCATTTACGGGGTAAATTATGGCACCGTTCACCTAAAGGACAGGTGGGCTGCTCCAGGCACCACAGGCAATGCTTTTGAAGAAGAAGGCAAAAACAAGCATCGCAGGGAGCTCTAAAGGTGACAAAGTTGAAGCGATACCCCTCAGCACATGCTTCGATGTACGCACACGTGCCTTGATGCAGACGCATAACTTGCAAAGGCCTCCTATGTTCACCAGCTGCCATGTTCCTGCACACAGCATAAAATACACACAACAACAACATGATTTATATACGATATAATCAAAGAATCAGAATTGAAGCGTAGAAAGAGTTATAATCCCTCCATCCAAATCCACATAGATGTTTTGATCCATATCTGTGGAGATGTTTTCTGTAGAAGACTCTTCACCTGTAATTTTATACACTGGGAGCTGTACGTATTGTCTAAACAATGACAAGGAATTCCACAACAGATAAAACATGCCACGGCTGCAAGGATTATTAAAATTGTAGTCCCAGTCTGACCCTATTCTACTCTATTTATTAGTATATTATGTTCATTATACTTGGAGTAAACAGGTTACATGAGTTTGATTAAAATATGAGCTAAATAGGTTAAATTAAGCTACTTCATTGTATCTAATAGGATCTATACTAATTATTAGGTACATTTGTTGGATTAATATAAAAAGTTAAACTATAAAAGCTAATCTTAGCTAGCCGGCTAGTTACCCATGCTAATGTCGCTAAATAATTACTTTTTACTTTTTGAGTCTTCTACTAAATAATCTACAATATTCTACCATAATTATTTAGACGACTTACCAGGTACCTGTATGAAGAAATGTTCAATAGAAGAGAATTTGTAATGTTTTTTTAGTTGCTGCTAATCGCTGCTGCTTCTTGCTGCTGTTTGTTTGTTTGGTGGTTGTCAATTTTAGTGTCTCTTTACTTACAATTGGTAAATTCACAAATAAGAAACAAAAGCATGCTTTGAATTATATAGACGTGTCACACTGTGACATCACACCTAGATGCCCCGCCCTCTGCCGGTGACATCATCATGTCACTCACTTTATTTCTCTCTCTCTCTTTCTCTCTCTCTCTCTCTCTCTCTCACACACACACACACACACACACACACACACACACACACACACTCACTTTGTGCATGTACAGATTACAGAGGGACGATTACACACAATCCGGAAGTTGACCCGAGTGACTATATGAATGTTGTAGAATCATAAATGACCAGATGAAGCTGACTGAGGTGAACCCCTGAAACTAACCCAGGAACAGAGTAGGAACATTCTGACCACCTGCTGGTTTCTTTTTGAGAGACTGCTGAAAGGAAATTTCTTAAACTATCTATGGATTCAGTCTCGGTCGACCTCATTGTTTTGACAAGAAGTGATCAAACTGAACTCTTGAACGAGTCACTTGAACTGAATCTAAGGAGTCGAAATCATCGAATCGAGTCTTTTCGAACTGAATTGACCAAACTGAATGGACTGAATTATTAAAATTAATAAAATAAATAGTTTTTTTTTTTTAATGTTTTTCTACTAACTGCGGTTGTCAAAAGTTATACTTGAACTATGATGTTATGAGGCTGCATTGGAACTAAACTTTATAGTATTGTGTGCATCAGATGAACCCATGAAGAACTCATGTATTGTAAACTGATTTAATCTCTGTGTTATTGTGATTTAATATTTAAACTGATGCTGTGAATACTGTTCAATAACTGTTTATTTTATTACTTTAACTTCTGTTCATGTAAAATTGGGTTTAAACAAAACCTTTATTTTATTATCATTTACTTTTGTCCCGTTTTCCAACATTTTATCATGTGGATTTTAATTCTTAGTTAAATTTAAATGAAGTCCAATAATAATTTAACAATAGAAACAAAACACACACTATATTTAAGATATTTATGTATTTTAAAGGAATAAAAAATATTCAGTTAGTCATTGTGATTTCACCCTTTTACATCGTATCTCTGTTGGTTTCTTTTATTCAGCTCCATCTCACAGACGTTCTGGGACAGCTCTTAGGAGCGTTCTCCTCTGACAGTATCGTCAATTTCAGCTCTTCTTCCTCACCACTGAGATTGCTCCATTTATTAAACATCTCTCTACTCCAGCTGTTCCAGAGAACCCTCTGTCTGCCTCCTCACATCGTGAAGAATACTTTTACACGTGATATGGGCACACAGACCTCGTCTGACCTTCCTGCTGTTTATCATCAGGTGACACAGACCAACAATGAAGACTATGACGACTCCCTCAGTCCTGCATCAACTCTACCATCTCCTCCTTATCCTTCATGTTGGTCCCCTACTGATTATTCTCCTACTTCCCCCGTTCTCTCACCTGATCATTATTATTATCCTCCCATATCTTCCCCTGAGTCTGATCCTGATTGCTCACCCATGTCTTCTGCAGCAGCAATGACCCACAAACTCTTCTTTCCCAATAAACATGCTTAAGTCTGTCTTGTTTTTGTTTCTCCTACACACTCATAACATTAGTCAGACCCTATTCTACTCTATTTATTACTAACTGATTATTATTATTTTAATTATACTTGGAGTAAATAGGTTACATGAGTTTGATTAAATATACTATACTAATCACCAGTGTTGTGCTCGTTACTAAAAAATAGTAACTAGTTACAGTTATTCGTTACTTTATTCAAAAAGTAACTCAATTACTTTGCTGATTATTTACACCAAAAAGTAATGTGTTACTGTTAAAAGTAACTTTTTAGTTACTTTTAAAAGAACCTTCTTTAATGTTCCCATTAATGCCCTTTTATGCGTTATGGTCTACAAACACAAAACTGACTTAAAACAAAACTAAAGTGGCTTCTGCATCATAAAAGCTGTTGTGTTGAGCTCTTAAAAATGTTCCTTTCACAGCTGAAGTATGAAAACTATCAACAATGTAGAACAGAACACCGGGTTAGCTTCTAGCTTCTAGCTCCTCAGGCATGGAGTTTCTGGAGGTGTTGCTATCGCAGTAGATATGAGCTTCGAACCAGAAAGACACAGCTTACATTAGACTAAAAAGTTTTTGTCTTTATACTCAACTAAAGTGAAATAATGATCATATTTCCACTTTGAGAAACTCGTCTTGCTCTCGCCTCGACTCGCCATTACTGCCGCACAGACCTGAATAAACAGAGACACACCCACAGTGCGTGTCCAGAGAGAAGTTTATTAATAAAAAGCATGTTGGTTTAATTACAAAAAGAATTAATGCTCCAATGTTTGGAAAAGATCTCTAAAAGATCCTAACATTTGATGTAAACCTTGATATTGAAGACCCAAAGGTCCCTAATGTTTGTTGACAAATAGTGTTTTACATAAAAGAATCAGCTTTTATTTTACCAAAGGTTATGATCACATCTTGACATGTGGATTCGATTTGATTATAAATCTTAATGTTTCTATTTATTAATTCATGGAGCCATAAATCTTTTTGGCAAAATTTCCATCAAATTTTGAAAATCTTCAAAATTGTGTTATGGTCTACAAACACAAAACTGACTTAAAACAAAACTAAAGTGGCTTCTGCATCATAAAAGCTGTTGTGTTGAGCTCTTAAAATGTTCCTTTCACAGCTGAAGTATGAAAACTATCAACAATGTAGAACAGAACACCGGGTTAGCTTCTAGCTTCTAGCTCCTCAGGCATGGAGTTTCTGGAGGTGTTGCTATCGCAGTAGATATGAGCTTGAACCAGAAAGACACAGCTTACATTAGACTAAAAGTTTTTGTCTTTATACTCAACTAAAGTGAAATAATGATCATATTTCCACTTTGAGAAACTTCTTGCTCTCGCCTCGACTCGCCATTACTGCCGCACAGACCTGAATAAACAGAGACACACCCACAGTGCGTGTCCAGAGAGAAGTTTATTAATAAAAAGCATGTTGGTTTAATTACAAAAAGAATTAATGCTCCAATGTTTGGAAAAGATCTCTAAAAGATCCTAACATTTGATGTAAACCTTGATATTGAAGACCCAAAGGTCCCTAATGTTTGTTGACAAATAGTGTTTTACATAAAAGAATCAGCTTTTATTTTACCAAAGGTTATGATCACATCTTGACATGTGGATTCGATTTGATTATAAATCTTAATGTTTCTATTTATTAATTCATGGAGCCATAAATCTTTTTGGCAAAATTTCCATCAAATTTTGAAAATCTTCAAAATGTTTCTTGGTTGCTGCTAATCGCTGCTGCTTCTTGCTGCTGTTTGTTTGTTTGGTGGTTGTCAATGAGATACTCAAATTTGTATTATGACATCATAAAAGCGATTCTGTACACATCACTCTGGTCACATGACCAGCTGGAGACTTGAGTCCCAAAGCACTTAAAGCACAAACACACTGCAAAATATTATTTTAATACAAAATTACCTTCAAATATCAATCTAGAAAAATGGCCCTGAATCCTGTATGTACACAAAACAGACAAATGAATCTCATTTAAAATGCTTTCAGTGATTCTACATTCTGTTTATATAAATGTTTCCGCAGTTTGCATGTTAATTGGCTGGATGGAGCTTTTATTCATTAGTTATTTATCCAGTTATCATCTGTTAACCTGTTATTTCAACAAAACCAGATTTTTAATTCATTTTATTTGTATTGTGTTTTAACAATGAACATTGTTTCAAGCAGCTTTACACAGATAATGTGGTGATAAAATAAATATGATGTTCTATATGTGTAAGTTTGTCTCTGATGAACAAGCCGGTGCCGACTGTGGCGAAAAACTCCCGAGACGGCATAAGGAGGAAACCTTGAGAGGAACCAGACTCA